>NC_091963.1:135546376-135611376 GCF_031021105.1 Erythrolamprus reginae | reverse complement strand
GTTTGGGTGTGGTGCTCTTGGGAAAGGCTAAAAGGCAGACCCACCCTTCCTGGCTTGTGGAGTTTTATCTTTGAGAGTCGTGGGACCTGACTGTGAACTTTGACGTCTTGGAATCCTGGTTTGTGCCTTTGACTATTGAAACCTTGGGGGGGGGGGGGGTGCCAGCAAGAAGCTTGCTGTATTGTCTGGACATCAGGACCCTGCTGTACCGTATTATATCCTGTCTGTTGGGAAGAACAGGTTTTCCTCTGTGCTTATTTTTTCCAGTTATAAAATACTTTTGGCTTTTACCAGAGTGTCTGGCTGTTTTTTCCAGTTGGTGTTGAGGTCTGGAGGAACCCAGACAGAACAGTGTCGATCGATGTTTACAGTTTATCGTTTCAATTTGGTATTATGATTCATGTTGTAGTTTACTGGTTTTGCACGTTGTTTTAGTTGGACATTTTTCTTGATGTATAATTTTTAAGTAATTTCTTTTTTCTTAACCAATGGTACCATTTGTCCCATGCTTTGTAGAAATCTGTCTCATCCTTATTTTGCAGTTCCATTGTTAGCTTGCACATGTGAAGCCACCCAAAAATATTGGTATAAAATATTGGTATAAAATCAAAACTATACTAGAACAAATCACCTCCCAGACCATCCATGCAAAACCCGAACTATTTTTATTAGGAATCATAAGACAAAATTTTAATAAAGAAAATATAATTCACTTTCTTACAGCTGCAAGGTTTCTATACGCACAATACTGGAAACAGGAAAAAAAACCCAACCGTTTTGTCTCTTTTGATTAAAATAATGGAATGTGCGGAAAGATGTACTTTCAAATGTGTGAGATTTTGTTAAAGTAAATTTAGATCTAGTACTTTTAGATGTGCTTCTTTTCTAGACTGCCTATTAAGGTTGCCACATCTGCAATACAGGTGAAATTCAGCAGGTTCAGGTGAACCAATAGTATGAATGGGCTCCAGTAATGGGCATCTCCCAGAATGGGGGAGGGGATGCCGTTCTGGTAGTGGAAATGGAGCTATGCACACAACTCCATCACTGGTGGCTATGCACAGGCAGTGGTGGGCTACGAACCGGAACGCTAAATTGTGCTCTCGCCGCTGTGGCTCGTAAGTGCTTGCATGGCCAGGCTGATTTTGCTTCTCCACCTGTGGGACGTAGCAAAATCATGCACAGAGCCGCAGATGCACCCGTGTTTTTTGCTTCCGCACATGCCGAAACATGGGTGCACCTGCGTCTCCATGTGCGATTTTGCTATCTCCACAGGTGGAGAAGCAAAATCACCCTGGCCACGCAAGCACTTACGAGCCGCAGCGGCGAGAGCACAATTTAGCATTCCAGCTCGTAGCCCACTGCTGTGCTAGGGCCATGCACACACGCAACCAGCGAGATTCCAGGGGAAATCGCCGGGTTTTGCATGTGTGGAAGCAGAAATCAATGATTTCCGCTGAAATCTTGCTGCGCTAGGGACATTTGCATGAGATTTTGCTATGCATGTGCATGAACCAAATCTCACCGCGGCGCTTAGAGCGGCTGAGCCCCAGCCAGCAGCAGGAGTGGCGGCCCCGAGCACCAGCCGTGCAGTCTGCTCTGTGCTCTCCCATTATCTTAAAAAACTATCAATATTCCACAATCATATCTACACATAACATTTAAATGGTCAGAAGGGGGGACATGTACTAGCCCGATGACTGCCCCATGCCCGATGACATAGATGGGTCTTAAGGACCTTGCGAAAGGCGGGGAGGGTGGGGGGCAGTTCAAATCTCTGGAGGGAGCTGATTCCAGAGGGCCGGGGCCGCCACAGAGAAGGCTCTTCCCCTAGGCCCCACCAGATGACATTGTCTGGTTGACGGGACCTGGAGAAGGCCAACTCTGTGGGACCTGATCGGCCGCTGGGATGTTGACATGTGGAGGAAGCCGAAGTGCGCGCCCACAGCCACCGCCAGGACCTGATCCTATGGCACCGGCAACTGGTGGCCCATCACTGGTGGGCTCACCCACCTGCCCTGGCGCATTAGGCACATTTTGAAGCAGCGCACATGCATGCAAGCCGCGCGTGCAAGCAAAGTGTATGTGCAACCAAAGCAAGAGTGTGTGAGTGCATGCTCAGATTTGCCAACCATTAGAGAATAGTGAATAGCACCCCTGATCTGCAGGCAGGCTGCCGTTGAATTGGAAACATGGCTCTACATAGCCATGTTGAATTAAGCTACAGGAAAGGATGCAGACTGGAGGTTTTAAAAAAGAGATTGGACAATCATTTATCTGAAATGGTACAGGGTCTCCTGGTTGATCAGAGGGTTGGACTAGACAGGGGTAGGCAAGGTTGGCTCATGTGGACTTCAACTCCCAGAATTCCTGAGCTAGCATGACTGGCTCAGGAATTCTGGGAGTTGAAGTCCACAAGTCATAGAAGAGCCAACTTTGCCTACCTCTGGACTAGAACATCTCTTGAGGTTCTTTCGAACTCTATTATTCTGTTATTCTGTCTGGCTTCCTTGGAAGGATCTATTCTTTTAATGCTTTTCAAGCCTTATACTGATAGTCTTATCCAGTAGAGGGCTACCAAAATTTTTACTACCACACTGTGGCCGTGGCTTATGCAGGACACCCTGCATTTTCTTTCAACATCTTTCAGTGCAAATTGGGTGCTCTGGGGTGGAGCTCCATTTTCGCTTCCCCACTGCGTTCCCCCACCGCCATCCGGGCAGTAGCCCACCCCTGGTCTTACCGCAGCCACTTAGCAACCATTCAAAATTACGATCGACTTCCCCAGAGCTACTTAAAACTCAAATTTAAACGGCAGCTTTTCCTGTAATCATGTGATGGCAGTTTGAGTACTTGACAACCTACATTTTCAACCGTTTGCAGCATCCTGTGGTTATGTGACCAGAACCGGTAGCAGAAATTTTGAGTCGTCCAGAGAACCGGCAAATACCACCTCTGGCTGGTCCCAGAGTCAAGTGGGAACTGACATTTTTCAATATGGAATGGAGGTTTTGTAATATCCTTCTCCTGCCACGCCCACCAAGCCACGCCCACGGCATGCCCACTGAGCCACAATTAACAATGTTTTTTTATGAAAACTGATGCTTGCCACTGATTTCTGGTAAAACAAAACCCCAATGCAATAGTCCATTGCTTGGGGCTCACTTTATGACAATCACATTTGTTTACCAACCAGCGAAAAAACAGGTTATAAAACCAGGCATTATCATGTGGTAGCTCACTTAACACCCATCATAAACACAACCAGAATTTTGGCCTCCAAAACAGTCATGTGTCGAAGACTATCTGTGCAGATTCCTTATAAATGCCAATTTGGCAATCTTTGTGAAAACATGCCTTTTCTTAATGCCATATTAAAGGTGTTCATTAAAAAAATCCAATTAATTTTGTTTCTACTTATATACCATTTTTGGACTTTGTGCCTGAGATGACAAAAAAGGAAACTTTGATTTTTGGGTTGGGCTGATTAAATCGGTTGTTATAGAAATAGCTAGCATATCTTGTTATGTAAAAGTAATAAAATCAGGCTGTATTTTCTTACCTCATTCTACTGCCTTAAAGAGAATTGGAATTCTGTGCTTTTCTTTCTCTCTCTCTCACTGTTTATCCCACATATTCCCTCTTCCTATGATGGTCCCCTATGTTCCCATTATTTTCATTTTTCTTGTATCTACTTTAATTTTAATAAACAGATGGTAGCAGATGGATGGACAGACAGATAGATAGATGATAGAGACAGAGGCAAAGAGTCACTTAAATATATATAGATATACTGTATAGATATTACCCTTTCTCTGAAATATACATAAACTTCATTCTTTTTTTAAAGGCATGTTTTGGATAAAAAATAAAGGGAACACTTAAAGAACACATCCTAGATCTGAATGAATGAAATATTCTCGTTGAATACTTCGTTCTGTACAAAGTTGAATGTGCTGACAGCATGTGAAATTGATTGTCAATCAGTGTTCCTAAGTGGACAGTTCAATTTCACAGAAGTTTGATTTACCTGGAATTATATTGTGTTGTTTAAGTGTTCCATTTATTTTTTTGAGCAGTACAGTGGTATCTCTACTTAAGAATTTAATTTGTTCTGTGACCAGGTTCTTAAGTAGAAAAGTTTGTAAGTAGAAGCAATTTTCCCATAGGAATCAATGTAAATCAATTTTTTGAGCAGTGTATATAGATATATAGATATTGCATTTCTCTGAACATAATTAGATAATCTTCCTTCTTTTTTTAAAGGCATAATGTTTTGGAGAGAAGATAGATAGATAGATAGATAGATAGATAGATAGATAGATAGATAGATAGATAGATAGGTAGGTAGGTAGGTAGGTAGGTAGGTAGGTAGGTAGGTATTTTTTTATTTTTTTATTTATTTTTTATTTATTTTTTATTTATTTATTTAGTTCAATACATAATACACATTGAAGAGAATAGATATGTAGTAATATAACTAAAGAAACAAACAGAAGAAAAGATATAAAAATATAGGTGAACAAATTCGAAAGGAAGAAAAGATAAATGAGATAAGGAGAGACAATTGGATAGGGGATGGAAAGCACACTGGTGCAACTTATGCACGCCCCTTACTGACCTCTAAGGAACCTGGAGAGGTCAATCGTGGATAGTCTAAGGGGAAAATGTTGGGGGTTAGGGGTTGACACTACTGAGTCAGGTAATGAGTTCCACGCTTCGACAACTCGGTTGCTGAAGTCATATTTTTTACAGTCAAGTTTGGAGCAGTTAATATTAAGTTTGAATCTGTTGCGTGCTCTTGTGTTGTTGCGATTGAAGCTGAAGTAGTCATTGACAGGTAGAACGTTGCAGCATATGAGGTAGGTAGGGAGAGAGAGAGAGAGAAAGAAAGAGTGAGAAAGAAAGAAAGCGAGAGAGAGTCAGATAGATATATAGATATTATCCTTTCTCTGAACATAATTACATAAGTTTCATTCTTTTTTTAAAGGCATAATGTTTTGGGGAGGAGATAGGTAGGTAGGTAGGTAGGTAGGTAGGTAGGTAGGTATGTGTTGTGATTCAGCCTGAAGCTGCTCAGGGACCAGCTGTGTCTCTACTGGCTCCATGCCTGGAGGAAGATGACAGCGCAGAGGAGGGGGCTGAACAGCCGGACGGGGGAGAGGAAAATCAGGAATGGGATGAAGGAGAACAGCATGAGGGGGGCTCTCCCCAGCCAGTAGCTTGGAGTCATTAGGTGATGACGCACAAGCTGTCATTGACATGAGACAGCGACGTTCAGAGCAACGAAAGGAGCAGTTAAAGAGATATTTTCACCATTGAAGTAGAAACAGCTGGGTTTGGGTGTGTTCCTCATCAGCAGGGTTTAAAAGGCAGGCAAGGCCTTGAAGCCATGTGGAGTGTTATCAGCTTAGCGTGGCGTTCTCCTGTCTTGTTTCTCGCCGTCTCTGTTCCTGGCTTGTGGCCCAGCAGCTTTGGAAGATCCGTGGGAGGTATAGGTCTGCTATCTACAGCTTTGGCTTGGCAGCAAGAATTCTGTATTGCTGCATGGACTTTTGGCCTTCATGAATATATCTGAAGATACAGCATTTTCCTGTTTGTAAGGACATTTTCTGTTACCTGTGTTTTTCTTGAATTTTATAAAACTGCCTTTGCCTTTTACCAGTGTGTCTGGCTTCTCTTTTTGGGTTGGTATTGGCTTCTGGAGTGACCCAGACAGAACAGTATGGAGATATATAGATATATTGCCTTTAAAACAAGACCGGAGCTTATGTAATATGTTCAGAGAAAGGGCATATCTTGGCCCTCTGGATGTTCTCTTATCAGTTAATCTAATGGCCTCCTTGTCAGTTTGTGACTAGTGAAAGTCTCTGCTTTAACTAGCTAGAAGATCAATTGGATTTTTTATTTATTTATTTATTTATTTATTTATTCTTTGTCCAATATACAATACATATGAGAGAGAATATACATTAGGAATATATATATAAAGATAGGAAGTAAAAAGAAGGGAAGTGGATAGGAAGAGAATATATATAGAGGAGAGAATATATAAGATAAAAGAGGTAAGAAAAGAGAATTGGACAGGGGACGATAGGCACAACAGTGCACTTATATACGCCCCTTACTGGCCTCTGAGGAATCGGGAGAGGTCAATCGTGGAGAGTTTAATGGAGAAGTGTAGGGGATTGGGGGTTGACACTATTGAGTCCGGTAATGAGTTCCACGCTTCGACAACTCGATTGTTAAAGTCGTATTTTTTGCAGTCAAGTTTGGAGCGATTGATATTAAGTTTGAATCTATTGTGTGCTCTTGTGTCGTTGCTGTTGAAGCTGAAGTAGTCGTTGGCCGGAAGGACGTTGCAGCGTATGATCTTGTGGGGTAAAGTGAATTTTTAAAGTGAATGTTGCTGAGATTTTGGTAACTTTTCCCTATTCCTTTGAAGGAATCTTGTTAAAAGATACCTATCTCACTTCGGTGGAGGGAGGCTGCCAATACTTGACAGTTCTCTTGAGACAATCCTAGTCTTGTGCTGGGGAGAAAGCTGTTTTAAACCAGGGAAGAGAGCAGAGTCCTGCTACTTCTGTCACCTCGGTGCAAATGACAAGATTTCCCACTGCTAATTCTGGTCAGGTGTTTTGGTGGAGATTTTTTCTTTATCATTTGTTTTACTTCTGGGAAATCTTATTCAGCTTTTATAATGACCTGCATGCAGGAGATATGTCAATAAGCAAGGACCTTTTGCTGCTCTCACTGCTGTGGCAAAAGAGGGATCAGCATGATAAATAATAATGCTACCATATTTCTCTGCTGGTTCAAGGACTGGTGGATATAGTCTTATAATGTGGCTGTCAAGAAAAGCCAGCAAATTGACAAATAAAGCCAATAAATGCTATAGTACGATAAGAGAAGAACAGCCTCGGATTCTAACCAGGGGACAATCCGAGGAAGAGGGATAAATTGTGAGCTCTCCACTATTGTGTGCATGTTCATTGCAACAAGCAAAACAACACACTTCTTGTTTATAATCCCCTGGAAAACTATAAAAATGCACTCTTTGGAGCCTTAAGAACAGAGGCATATTTTTAAAAAAATAATTACCTAACGTTGCCAACTTGAAACGCGTTTATGCAGCAATTTTGCCTCCATAACTGTTCTTTTTCATTGTTTAGAAAAGGAAAAACAGATGGAAGATGTAGTGAAAAAAATAGGGAAGTGCTACACATGGAAACACAGCAATCTCTGCACATCCATTAACATCTATGAATGAGACAGGCCAGTTGAAAGCACCAAATTTATTAACTTCTCTCTCTGCAAGCTGTTGAAGCCAAGAAACAGAATATCAAAAGCAATAGCTATGTACCATTTCACAATGCTTTACAGACCTCTCTAAGCAGTGTACAGAGTCAGCCTGTTGCCCCCCACAATCAGGGTTCGCATTTTACCCATCTCGGAAGAATGGAAGGCTGAGTCAACCTTGAGCCTGGTGAGATTTGAACTGCCAAGGCAGCTGGGAGGCAGCAGAAATAGCCTGTGGTACTGCACACTAACTACTGCGCCATCACGGCTCAGAGGAACGTGAAGGGAACATCAGTGGATTGAAGTCAGTGAGGAATGGAAATGCCACAGATGAGATCAACTGGCTTCAGTTGAACATGCTAGGTTGGTAGGAAGCACCATCTGATAAGAAGTTGGGCCCTGGATCAGTTCAAGCTCCATTTGAGGTTTCCAACAGTGGTTATTTTGAAAGTTATTTTCAGAAATTCCCGCTTTTAAATAATCTTCTTCCTTCCTGCGCCTCCTCCTTCCTCTTCTTCTTATTTATTTCTTTATTTTATTCAATTTTTTTTAATGCTGCCCTTCTCCTTAGACTCAGGGCGGCTTACAACATGTTAGCAACAGTACTTTTAAAAAGAGCCAGCATATTGCCCCCACAATCCAGGTCCTCATTTTACCCACCTCGGAAGGATGGAAGGCTGAGTCAACCTTGAGCCGGTGATGAGATTTGAACAGCTGACCTGCAGATCTAGTCAGCTTCAGTGGCCTGCAGTACAGCACTCTACCTGCTGCATCACCCCAGCTCTTCTTCTTCTTCTTCTTCTTCTTCTTCTTCTTCTTCTTCTTCTTCTTCTTCTTCTTCTTCTTCTTCTTCTTCTTCTCCTCCTCCTCCTCCTCCTCCTCCTCCTTCTTCTTCTTCCTCCTTCTTCTTCCTCCTTCCACTTCTTCTTCTACTTCTTCTGTCCAGTTGCCTTCTGAACATGCATCTTTGAGACTGGTA
The DNA here is from genome assembly GCF_031021105.1 of Erythrolamprus reginae. Taxonomy (NCBI): domain Eukaryota; kingdom Metazoa; phylum Chordata; class Lepidosauria; order Squamata; family Dipsadidae; genus Erythrolamprus; species Erythrolamprus reginae. Next base: position 135,603,098 of record NC_091963.1, on the reverse strand, counting down.
CCATCTTATATCATCTAAATAATTGAGAATATCCACAGACAGGGTAGCTACCTATCTTTTGCCCCATCCTATGACAAATCTGAAATGTTGGTCTTAGAGCTATGATGGTTTTTACTATTTCACTTTTTCTACCAAATAACTTTCCATAACTTGAAATCTTTCAAATAGCTGTCCACAATACCAACCAGTATCTTTTGCCATTGTTGGAAAAAGCTGAAATAGCCTGCTCCGCATAGCAGCGATGTCATTTTATTTAGGCTTATTCACAGTAATTTTCACAGAATCTTAGAATTGGTAGAGACAATGTTGGCTATTCAATCTCCTCTCTGCTCAGGGCAGGATCTCACATTAAAGCTTCCCCAGTTGATAGCCATCTAGCTTCCACTTGCACATATCTAGGTAATTAGCTCCACTATCAATTTTTCACCCAGAATCTGTTTTTCTGTTATTTAAGATCATTATTCTGCCTCCTGCACAGAACATAGAATAGGTCATGGTCACTTTGGTATTACATCCCTTCAAGTTGTGAAGAATGTGTAATAGTTCCCTCTACACTTTCTGATCTTAAAACTAATTGTGCCCAGCTTTTTAAATTCTCTGATCATCCAGCTTCTTCTTCTCCAAAGCTGTTCCAGTTTGTCTCAGATCCTGAACCCTTTTTAAAATCCTGGGAACTCAGAATTGGGCATAATAATGGAAATGGAGTCTAATGAATGAATAATATACCAGAATTCTTTTTTCCCCTATGATTCAGACCCATGTCATAATAAATAAGAATTCTATTCTGTTCTGTGTGTTTTTCTAAAAAAAAATAATATGCTGACTGATATAGATTTTTGTTTTTATTTTAATTTATAAACGTGATAGGAGGGTTTTTCTGAAACATAGAAGGAAGACAAAAATCGCTTCATTATTGCTTTTTTCTCATCAAGTTTCCCTTATACAACTTTTAATGCTGGTTGCATATATAACCTCCTCCAAAAATACACCAATCCCCCTATCTGAATATTTGTCTTATTAGGAATTTTACATTCAAGGAAATTTTCAGAAATAGGGATATTGCTGAACATCCTTTGACTTTTCAAGCTTCCTCAAAAATATCACAATGAACAATTGTGTTTGATTAGGAGTATCTATTTTGGGAGGTTTGGATTTTTTAAAAAAATCCAAATCAGATATTGTACCAAATCAGATACAGTGGGACCTCTACCTACAAACGCCTCTACTTGCAAACTTTTCTAGATAAGAACCAAGTGTTCAGGATTTTTTTGCCTCTTCTCAAGAACCATTTTCCACTTACAAACCCAACCCTCCACAATTATAACTGGAAAAGGCAGGGAGAAGCCTCTGTGGGGCCTCTCTAGGAATCTCCTGGGAGAAAACAGGGTCTGAAAAGGCGGGGAGAAACCTCTGTGGGGCCTCTCTAGGAATCTCCTGGGGGGAAACAGGGCCTCCACCTTCCTTGTGGTTTCCCCAATCACACGTATTATTTGCTTTTACATTGATTCCTATGGGAAAATTTGCGTCTTTTTACAAACTTTTCTACTTAAGAACCTGGTCACAGAACGAATTAAGTTCATAAGTAAAGGTACCACTGTATAGTAACACCATTCTATTCTGCTTTTAATTTTGTAAACCTAATTTGCAAAAATAAAGTTGTTTTGGGGCAAACAGTGCCAATGGTATTAATACCTGATTAATTTTCAAAAAGCATTAGAGTCGTATTGATGGAATTGGCAACTTTGGTATTACCCAGAATTCAGGTAAAGATCGTTAGGTTAGAAGGACAGTTAACATTATCAGCACTTTCATTTAATCATGAACTCACAAAGATGCTACAGAATGCTAAATAATTAACAGGGCCTGTCACTCAGCCTGTTCCTCAGCCATGCCAACACATCACTACCATGCAAATAAATTGATCATTAGAAATAAACCCTTGGTAATCTCAGATGTACTGTATTTCTATAGGTCCTTTGGAATAGTGTGCTATTTAAAAACCACTTCATAATGCATACAGTTTGTCCTTGACTTATGACCATAATTGACCCTGGAATTACAATTGTAAGTTGTTGCAATTGTAAGTTGAGTCATTATATGACCAAACCAAATTTTTCAACATTTTTCCTGTGGTCGTTAAATGAATTCTGCAGTTCTTAAACAAATCAATTTTCCATAATGGGCAGTTTGGAAACCAAAAGTAAAAGGTGAAAAATGACCCAAAAAAATTCCAAGTAGATGCTTGGAACAAACTTCCAGCAGACGTGGTTGGTAAATCCACAGTAACTGAATTTAAACATGCCTGGGATAAATATATATTCATTCTAAGATAAGATATAGGAAATTGTATAAGGGCAGACTAGATGGACCATGAGGTCTTTTTCTGCCGTCAATCTTCTATGTTTCTATGTAAAAATATCCAAAGTTGTAGTTATGTGGTTGCAAAATGCAGCAAACATCCATAAAAGTGATCCAGTTGCCAAGTGCCGAAAACAATCACATGACCCTGGGCAGGGAGGCGGTATGGCTGCTGTAACTTCAAAATTGGGTCATAAGTAGCTATTGAAGGAGGTCCTTTGTAACTTCAAGTGGTTGCTAAGCAACCAGATATAAGTCGAAGACTACCTATAATAATAAAAATAATAATCTATAATTGCAGCAGTTGAAAAGAAAAGGAAATGAACAATGTTAACCTTGAGGTTTAATGTAAAACTGCTTAAGTGACAATTGATTCAAGAAAGATGAATTGTGAAAGCAGCAAAGATAGATGAGGAATAATTTTATAGTTACCATATTTTTCGGTATATAAGACGCACCTTTTCCTCCCTAAAATAGGCTGATAATTAGGGTGCATCTTATACTCTGAATGTAGCTTTTTTCCCCCCCAGCCCTAACTAGCTGCTAATGATATTCCCAGCTCTTACCTTGCAGGATCTTTCATTGTTTCTCTCTGTGAAGAATGTTTTCCAAGCCCTAACTCTTTGCAGGTTTTTTTAAATTACTCTAACTTGCTCTGAGTAAGTTCCTTTCTAGTCCTAACAATGTCCCTAGCTCTTACTGGCTTGCAAGTTCTTTTATTGTTAATCTCTTCCAAGAATGTATTCCAAACCCTGTCTTTGTAGGGTTGGGTTTTTTCATTGCTTTACTTGCTCCAGATATTTCTTTCCAGCCCAAACCAGGTACTATTAATGTATCCAAGCTCTTTCATTGTTACTCTCTGTGTAGAATGTTTTCCAAGCCCCAAGTCTTTGCAGGGTTTGTTTATTACTCTTAACATTCATTCATTCATTCATTTATTAGATTTGTATGTCGACCCTCTCCGAAGACTCAGGGCAGCGCACAACAATAATAAAACAGTGTACAATGAACAAATCTAATATTTTAAAAATATCTAAAAACCCATTATTTGAAAACATACAACACAAGCATACCATACATGAAACTATATAAGCCTGGCGGAGATTGTCTCAATTCCCCCATGCCTGACGGCAGAGGTCGGTTTTAAGGAGTTTGCGAAAGGCAAGGAGGGTGGGGGCAGTACTTATCTTCGGGGGGAGCCGGTTCCAGAGGGTTGGGGTCGCCACAGAGAAGGCTCTTCCCCTGGGTCCCACCAGATGACATTATTTAGTCAACGGGACCCGGAAAAGGACAACTCTGTTCTCTAATGTAGAACAGAAAGATGGTTCTCTAATGTAAGCTGTGGATCGAGGAGAACGCCCAAGTTGTGGACTCTCTCTGAGGGGGTCAATAGTCCCTCCCCCAGGTGATGGACGGACAGATGGGATTGTCCTTGGGAGGCAAAACCCACAGCCACTCCGTCTTGTCAGGGTTGAGCATGAGCCTGTTGACACCTATCCAGGCCCCAACAGCCTCCAGGCACCAGCACATCTCTTCCAACGCTTTACTGACTGGAAATGGGGTGGAGATGTATAACTAGGTATCATCAGCATACTGATGATATCTCACCCCATGCCCTTAGATGATCTCACCCAGCGGTTTCATGTAGATATTGAATAGCAGGGGGGAGAGGACCGACTCCTGAGGTACCCCACAAGGGAGTAACCCAGAGGTCGACCTCAGACCCCCCACTAACACCGACTGTGACTGACCGGAGAGGTAGAAGGAGAACCATTGCAGAACATTGCCCCCCACTCCCAGCCCCTCCAGCCGGCGTAGAAGGATACCATGGTCGATGGTATCGAAAGCCACTGAGAGGTCAAGAAGCACCAGGACAGAGGACAAGCCCCTGTCCCGGGCCCACCAGAGATCATCCATCAGCCCGACCAAAGCAGTTTCCATGCTGTAGCCGGGCCTGAATCCTGTTGAGGGCCTAGAGGGAAGGTTGGAGACTGGACGATAGTTGTTGAGAATGGCTGGGTCCAGGGAAGGCTTCTTGAGGTGAACTACACAGGAAAACAAATATATTTGCAGGCAGAAATAATTAGTGACCTGTAAATTTGTTCAGGTCAATATTGATCCGAACAGTACAGGTGTAACAATCAGCGTGGAGCAAAAAGTAAACCAAAAAAACACATCAAAAACACTCATAGTAAGGAAAAGTCAATTAATCACAAGTTTCAGACCTGTAAAACTGTTTGGGTCATATTGACCCAAGCTGTTTAAATGTAACAATCAGCGCACAGCAAAAAGTAAAAGCAAAAAACAAAAACACTCATAGTAAGAACCCCTCAAATGAGGCAAAGTCACTTAATCACAAATTTCAGATCTGCAGGGGGAAAAAATCTACAGGGTCTCAAATTTCATTCCGGGTCATGTAAACCCGAACAGAACACGAAGGTTAAGCTTAATAAAATTGATGAAATGATGGGCATTTTGATACTAACAGAGTTGGAAGGGACCTTGCAGGTCATCTAGTTCAAACCTCTGCCCAAGTAAGGAACCCTATGTCTGCTTCTACCTAGGATCAAGCTCATAACCTCCTGATTGTGAGGCAAGAGATCCACTTCTAGGCCACAGCAGCACTATACTCTTGACTTCAGCCAGGAAATTAAAGAAGTGATCGCCAAGAGAAGGGACAAGGAAAGAGATACCCCCTACCAGGATTAACACAACAAAATTAAATTTTCATGATTGAAGAGCAAAGTTGAGCTGGAAATCAGTGGGACCAGGTGCAGAAGAGAATCTCGCAGGGATGGGCTTCACAAATTTCAGCAACAGGTTTCCTCAAACCTCTGGGAGGACAAAAACTGCTTCCCTTGGGCTCCAGAGGCCCTTCAGAGGCCAGAAATGGGCCCATTTCCAGCCTTTCAGAACTTCTGGGAGGCCCATTTTGGCCCCTCCTCGAGCCTCTGGGTGGGCCCTTCACTTACCTTGCATCCAAAATGGCCCCCATGGACACTGGCCCCGTGGTAGGATATGGAGGCTCTTTGAACGGACCACAATATTAGCTATGGGTTCTCCCAAACCTGGGTGAACCCGTAGCAGCCCACTCCTGCAAGCATGGTAACCACATTGGGTCTTATTAGCAGACAGGAGCTGGAATTGTGTGACCCTTTGACAAGAGATTGATTGTGACATCACGTTTTCTAGACTTCAGTCCCATTCTGCATAAATCATTTAATTTGCCAGATGTCAAAGATCTCTCTTTCCCTCCTTTGGGTGAAACAGGCTAACAAGGTTATATCTCTTGAATGTGTCTAAAATTGAACATATTCCTTAAAATGAGGGCGTTCAAAACGAGGGGCCCTGGATGTTAAATTTTAATTGCTCCCTTCCTCTTTGTAGTCTTGTTTCCATGACTTCAGTTGATCTGGGGATTCATCCCAGAATTCATTTTACACGTGATAGGCCTCAGATCAGAGAAATGTTAAGTAAATAGGAAAATAGAGGAGTCCCTTAGATCTTATGCAGAAGACATTTTCCCCCAGCCCTGACTCACCAAACCCTGCCTGCCTCTAAATTTGTTTGTTTGTTTTTCCGATTTATAACACCTAGCATCCCCCCCCCCCCCATGGCTTTCTCACAGAAGCGATCATGTGAAGAAAGTTGGAAGGGAAGAAGATGACCAGCCCCAAGCAATACACTGAATTTGCATGGCTAAATATGAACTGGATTCCTAAGTGGTTAACTTTATATTTGGCAACCTCTAACATTTTTTCTTTTGCTTCAAAATAAGTTTACCCAACTGTGGATACAAATGGAAATTTCACCAGGAGGTAAAAACTGTTTTGAACTGGACTTCAAACGAACAGATGCATTTTAGATAGAGGTGGGCTACCAATGGAAGTACAGTGTTCCCTCAATTTTCGCGGCGATGCGTTCCGAGACTGCCCGCCAAAGTTGAATTTCCGCGAAGTAGAGATGCGGAAGTAAATACACTATTTTTGGCTATGGACAGTATCACAAGCCTTCCCTTAACACTTTAAACCCCTAAATTGCAATTTTCCATTCCCTTAGCAACCATTTAGATTATTACTCAGTATGTTTATTTATTAAAGTTTATTAAAAAAAATATTTATCAAAGGCGGATGAAAGTTTGGCGATGACATATGATGTCATCGGGCAGGAAAAAACGTGGTATAGGGGAAAAACCCACGAAGTATTTTTAAATTAATATTTTTGAAAAACCGTGGTATAGACATTTCGCGAAGTTTGAACCCGCGAAAATCGAGGGAACACTGTACTTTGCCACATCCCTTCTATGGAGAAATTTCCTGCTATTTAATATCTACATGAAACCGCTGGGCGAGATCATCCAGAGGCATGTGGTGAGGTATCACCAGTATGCAGATGATACCCAGTTATACATCTCCACCCCATGTCCAGTCAACGAAGCAGTGGATGTGATGTGCCGGTGCCTGGAGGCTGTTGGGGTCTGGATGGGTGTCAACAGACTCAAACTCAACCCTGATAAGACAGAGTGGCTGTGGGTTTTGCCTCCCAAGGACAATTCCATCTGTCCATCCATTACCCTGGGGGGGGGAACATTGACCCCCTCAGAGAGGGTTTGCAACTTGGGCATCCTCCTCGATCCACAGCTCACATTGGAGAAACATCTTTCAGCTGTGGCGAGGAGGGCATTTGCCCAGGTTCGCCTGGTGCACAAGTTGCGGCCCTACCTGGACCAGGAGTCACTGCTCACAGTCACTCATGCCCTCATCACCTCGAGGTTCGACTACTGTAACGCTCTCTACATGGGGCTACCTTTGAAAAGTGTTCGGAAACTTCAGATCGTGCAAAATGCAGCTGCGAGAACAATCATGGGCTTCCCCAGGTATGCCCATGTTACACCAACACTCCGCAGTCTGCATTGGTTGCCGATCAGTTTCCGGTCACAATTCAAAGTGTTGGTTATGACCTATAAAGCCTTCATGGCACCGGACCAGAATACATTCAGGTCCGCCTTCTGCCGCATAAATCCCAGCGACCGGTTAGGTCCCACAGAGTCGGTCTTCTTCAGGTCCCGTCAACTAAACAATGTCATCTGACAGGACCCAGAGGAAAAGCCTTCTCTGTGGCGGCCCCGACCCTCTGGAACCAGCTCCCCCTGGAGATCAGAATTGCCCCCACCCTCCTTGCCTTTCGTAAGCTCCTCAAAACCCACCTCTGTCGTCAGGCTTGGGGGAACTGAACTACCCTTTTCCCCCTAGGCCTATACAATTTATGCATGGTATGTTTGTTACATGCTGTTTATTACTGTTGTTAGCCGCCCCGAGTCTACGGAGAGGGGCGGCATACAAATCTAATAGACAGACAGACAAACAGACAGACAGACAGACAGACAGACAGACAGACAGACAGACAGACAGACAGATAGATAAATTTCAACTTTCCAGTTTAGTCTGCAACCTGGAATTTCCTGGTGGACCAGTCTCTTAATATTGCCTGGGCCCATCCATGTTTAGCTTGTCAAGATCAGAAAGTAGAATGGAATGGGAACAGAACTGAATGGAACAGAACAGAATGGAACAGAACAGAACAAAACAGAATAGAATTCTTTATTGGCCAAATGTCGTTGGACATATGGTGCATATGCTCAAAAGAAAAAATAAGTTCGTCAAGAATCATAAGATATAACATTTAATGATAACCTAGGTACAAATAAGCAGTCAAGTCATATTAGGAACCAATCAATATAAGATTATCTAGGTCAGTGTTTCTCAACCTGGGCAACTGGCTGAGGAATTCTGGGAGTTGGAGTCCACACATCTTCAAGTTGCCCAGGTTGAAAAACACTGATCTAGGTCTGAGGTGGGTTCCTATCCGTTCTAACCGGTTCTTTAGAACCATTAGTAAACCAGTGATGACATTGTTATTATTATTATTATTTTTTATTGGATTTGTATACCGCCCCTCTCCATAGACTCATAGAGCCACTTCTATGTGGATGCTGTCAAAGTCCCTAGTGAAAGCAATGTCTTCAAAAGGGGCTAAGAGCAACCCAGCCGTGTGGGGTCACCCACGAACGCGAATCCTAGAAAGAAGAACCTGGACACATTCTCTCTCTGGGTGAAGTGACATAGTGTAGAGCCATGTACTCCTTTTTATTTGGGAACATCAAAAATGGGGTATAATTACATATACATGTCAAACGATACATCCAACAACTCAACTTCAAACGTATCTTTTGAGTTCTTCATTTCCCATAGATATCAAGAAACAATTTCCTAGAAACTTCCTAAGAGCAGATGTTTTTTCACACCTAATTTCTCTGAAGTCTTCTTCCTTACCTTGCTAATCTTCCTTAATCACCCTGTCCTGCTGTTGTATGCTTTAGGCAATGTAAATTCCCACCTTTGATCCTATAACTGTCCGGAGTGATGAAAACTTTGTTTATTGTGAGATGTTTATTTGAGCCCCTTTTGTTTCCCTGTAGTGATTGCCAGGAATGCAGATTAGGCAGATTAGTGTCCTCCTGTCCTGGTTTTATAGAATCAGGGTCAAGCAGAGTATTTTTTTATGCTAGGGGTCCAGATTTTTAATGCAATCCTATTCTAACATAATTTGCTATACTGCAACACTTCTATCAGTATGCTGGTACGAGAGCGCCACAATCTTGTTTTTGGCTTCTGTGCATGCACACAAGCTGGGGTTTCTTTTGCTTCTGTACATGTGCAAAAGTTTGGTTTTCAACTCTGTGCATGCACACGTGTCCGTGTGATAGAGCCGTATGGCACTCAATGAGCACACACCCAAGTGGCGCAGGAGATAACAAGCCAGTGGCAAGGTACGTTAGAACTCACCTTTGATCTAAGTGCACCCCATTGTAGAAAATAGAGAATAGAATGGAAAGCTTTCTGGACAAACGGACAGATGGATATTCTGTAGTACCGCCAAATTCCTAATGAAGTTGCAAATTTATTGCTGAAAGATATTCTGTAAACCGGCTTGAAGCAATTTGATACCAACTCTGATCTTCCCACGCCCACCATATATCGCTTACCTCCCCCAGTGTGAGCAACATGAGCAAACTAAGGGAAAGAGCTTAGTTCCTGCACATTTAATGTTCCGCAAATTTAAGGGGGGAAACCCTCCCACAGTACAGCACTTAAATCAATCAAAACAATGGAGAGCCTCCATCAAAAAACACAGATTAATGGCAGTTATTTTATGTAATTTCGGGAAGGGGATGACCCAGTTTTTTTGTGGTTCGTGATTGATGAGCAGAAACTGACTTGTATATTCCCTGATGTATTGTTCTAATTTTTATTAAACATACATTCTTAGCAATGACAGTGAGGTCAAAGGATGGATACCCTGGAGTTATATATTAGAACATAAGTCTGAATGGCTGACAGGTAGGCAGGCGGAGGAGACTTCTTAAAATTGGTTCCCCTCTCTACATCTCCTGATACTTCGGGTTAGAAGTAATAACATCCCTAGATATTATAATCCATGAAAATACTAGTAGACCAGAACATCTAAGGAAGGTTAGGTTCAGAAGGCTGATGTAGGGCAGATCACTGGGGCTTTAACCTCAATTTCCTAATGTACAAAATGGGAGAAATAGTGCCCTTCCAACCTTACACTGCACATTTAAAAAGCACTATGCTCTAATAAAACTGGCAAAAGAATAATAAAACTCAACTGAGCCTTAGTTAAATCCAAGTACACATATTTTATTGCTCTGCGCAATGAGGTTTTCTGATGCGGGGAAGTTATATCCAGGCATAGAAAAGTAATTACAGTCTTTGTAGGTATGCAATGAAACCATCACTGTACAAAGAAGTTCATTAACATCTCAAATGCGTTATGTGCTATCCACGCGCATATAAAAGATATGGCTATTACCATTCACACTTCTTAAAGCAGAATATTATGGGGTGGTGCACACACAATGTGCAGATCATTACACCGTCTTCCCCTCTTTCTCCAGTATACAAATCAACAATGTACAGACCACCAAAAAAAAACCCAGACTGTATCTGACATCTAATAGCTCACATAATCCTTCTAAAAATATCATTGAAGATTTTGGCAATCTATCTATGCATAAAAGACTAATGAAAAGGAAGTATGTAGGCACACCAATAGGCAAGAGGGAAGGCACAGGAAGGGAGGGAGGAAGGGAGGAATTATGCAACATGGAGCCACACCACACACATACTTTTCTCACTCTTTCTTGCTGTCTTAGAAACATAGAAACATAGAAGTCTGACGGCAGAAAAAGACCTCATGGTCCATCTAGTCTGCCCTTATACTATTTTCTGTATTTTATCTTAGGATGGATATATGTTTATCCCAGGCATGTTTAAATTCAGTTACTGTGGATTTATCTACCACGTCTGCTGGAAGTTTGTTCCAAGGATCTACTACTCTTTCAGTAAAATAATATTTTCTAATGTTGCTTTTGATCTGTCCCCCAACTAACTTCAGATTGTGTCCCCTTGTTCTTGTGTTCACTTTCCTATTAAAAACACTTCCCTCCTGGACCTTATTTAACCCTTTAATATATTTAAATGTTTCAATCATGTCCCCCCTTTTCCTTCTGTCCTCCAGACTATACAGTCTTAACACACACGCGCACCCTGTAACTACAACTGGCTTTAGAAGCATGCGTCACAAAAGCAAAAATAATTATCCAAAGGCACACAATGGGAATAGGTACAGTATAGAAAAGAACTATCACCCCAAATAGTATTATGAACATGCAGAAGTAGCAGCACACAAACTTCAGGTACGTTGTACAGTGTTCCCTCGATTTTCGCAGGGGATGCGTTCCGAGACCGCTCACGAAAGTCGAATTTCCGCAAAGTAGAGATGCGGAAGTAAATTAGACCATTTTTGGCTATGGACAGTATCACAAGCCACCCCTTGACACTTTAAACCCCTAAATTACCATTTCCCATTCCCTTAACAACCATTTACTCACCATTATTACTGGTACTCACCATTGAATAAGACACTTAGTGATCCTGATATTTATAAACATAATTATTTATTAACAATATTTTTTTTTTGTTACTTATTTGCAAAAAATTATTAGCTTGGCGATGATGTATGACGTCCTCGGGCGGGAAAAACCGTGGTATAGAAAAAACCCGCGAAGTATTTTTTAATTAATATTTTTTGAAAAACCGTGGTATAGGCCATTCGCGAAGTTCGAACCCGCAAAAATTGAGGGAACACTGTATATCCTCAAATATGTGTATATAGGAAAGCCACAAGTTAGTGGTTAAGGTCCTGGCCAAGAAACCAGGAGATGGTGAGTTCTAGTCAGGGGTGGGCTACTACCTGGATGGGGTAGAATGCAGTGGGGTAGCGAAATTGGAGCTCCACCCCAGGGCACCTAATTTGCACTGAAAGATGTTGAAAGAAAATGCAGGGCGTCCTGAATAAGCCACGCCAACAGTGTGGTAGTAAAAAAAAATTGGTAGCTCTTCACTGGTTCTAGTCCCATTTTAAACATGGAAGTCAGATGGTCGACTTTGTGCCAATCATGAAAATGGTAAATTCTAGTCCCACCTTAGGCATGAAACCAGTTGGTGACTTTATTTATTTATTTTATTATTTATTAATCAGATTTCTATGCCTCCCCTTCTCCTGGGACTCAGGGCAGTTCACAATAAACAAATATTAACATGAAGAAATCTAATATTAAAATATACTAAAAATATCAGTACTAAAAACACACAGAAATCTAGTTTGAATAATATTCTAAGAACCCCTACATGTTTAAAAACAAGCATCCACATTCATTCTAATATTCTTCACTGGGGTAGTCTTCGCGGAGGGGCGGCATACAAATCTAATAAAATAAATTTAATTTAATTTAATTTAAAATTCTCAGTGACCCCAGGCCTGTTGACAAAAATGTGTTTTTAAGGCCTTTTGAAGGACCGGGGGCAAGGGGGGGGGGCAGCAGGCAGGATGGGGTGTTCCATTGGTGGAAATGAAGATGCGTGCGCAGCACCAGCTGATCAGCGGCTGTCACTTCCTAGATTACTGGTCTTGTCTCCGCTCTCCTTTTTTCCCCTGCTGCTGCTGTGTCTGTGCTCCTTGCTTTTTTCCTCTTTCCTCCTTCCTGGCCTTGAACGAGCTTCCCTCTCTCCTGCCCGGCTCCCCTCCAGCCTCATGTGACCACCTCCTGCCTGAGGTCCAAGCAGACGGCGTGGGTGGAAGCAGCACTGGCAGCATTTATGCTTCTGGCAGCACCCGTTCACCTAGCTACCCAGCCTGAGGCGGGAGGGCGACCCAGGAAGGAGAGCGCGCGAAACACAAAGCAAACTGTCACCCCAGTGAGTGATACTGGTAAGGTTGTAAGTCGAGGACTTAACAGTTCACTTGAACAATGATGATCGTTCAAGCCATTCCCACCTGGTCACATGGCCGGCAAGCCACTCCTACCCAATCACATGACCCTTAAGCCACACCCACAAAATAAGCCACACCCACAGTAAAAATTTTGGCTGCCCATTACTGACTGGGAGGGTGGGGGGAATTGATTGCAGAGAGCCGAGGCCACCACAGAGAAGGCTCTTTCCCTAGGCCTTGCCAGATGATACTGCCTGGCTGACCGGACCTAGAGAAGGCCGACTGTGAGACCTAATAGCCACTGGGATACATAAAGCAGAAAACGATCCCATAGGTAATCTGGTCCAATTCCATGTAGGGCTTTATAGGTCATAACGAACACTTTGAATTGCGTTCGGCGACCAATCAACAGCCAATTGGGCCAATCATCAAAAGACTGTGAGTTCTAGTCCCGCCTTAGGCATGAAAACTGACTGGGTGATTTGAAGCCAGTCACTCATCTCACAACTCACTTCCTTTCACCCAACTCACCTGATAGGTTGGAGAAAAAGAGGAGGAGCCCAGAGCATTATGAATGCTCACCGCCTTGAGTTACTTATAGAACATTAAAGGCAGAATAAAAATCTAATAAATAAAGTTTTGTGTCGGGAAGACGGACAAAGAAAATGGATGATCAGCTGACTGACGGACTGACTGACTGACTGACTGACTGACTGACTGACTGACTGACGGACTGACTGACTGACTGACTGACGGACGGACTGACGGACTGACTGACTGACTGACTGACTGACTGACGGACTGACGGACTGACAGACTGACGGACTGACGGACTGACTGACGGACTGACTGACTGACGGACTGACTGACTGACGGACGGACAGACGGACTGACTGACTGACTGACTGACTGACGGACTGACTGACGGACTGACTGACGGACTGACTGACGGACTGACGGACTGACTGACTGACTGACGGACGGACGGACGGACTGACTGACTGACGGACTGACGGACTGACGGACTGACTGACTGACTGACTGACTGACGGACGGACTGACTGACTGACGGACGGACTGACTGACTGACTGAATGAATGAATGAATGAATGAATGAATGAATGAATGAATGAATGAATGACTGGCTGACTAAAAGACAGACACTAAAAAACTAAAAGAGTGCCCCACAGTTCCACTTTCCCTGAAAACTGCAGGGAAGACCCACAACAATGACTTATCATTAAAACGGGAGAATAAAAAGGCATCTCTGCAGTGGCCACACAAAAGGTGGGAAAAGGTTAGAGATGGAAAATGCCTGTAGTTTTGTGTCTCGCAAAAGGATATTTTCACAAAACCTCCTTTTGTCCCCAGGTGTGGCAAGAGAGGATCACTGAAGCCCCCAATAAATATGAATTACTAGCTCCAAGTCACTCAGTCACAGACAGATAGACACACAGACACACACACACACACAATCAGCATCCTCTGCTGTATCTACACTTCATTTTTTTTTAATTTATTTATTTATTTTGCCCAATACATAATACACATTGAAGAGAAAGATATGTAATAATATAAGTAAAGAAAAGAATAGAAGAAAAGATATAAAGATGAACATATTTGAAAGGAAGAAAAGATAAATGAGAGAAGGAGAGACAATTGGACAGGGGACGGAAGGCCCACTGGTGCACTTATGCACGCCCCTTACTGACCTCTTAGGAACCTGGAGAGGTCAATCGTGGATAGTCGAAGGGAAAAATGTTGGGGGTTAGGGGTTGACACTACTGAGTCAGGTAATGAGTTCCACGCTTCGACAACTCGGTTGCTGAAGTCATATTTTTTACAGTCAAGTTTGGAGCGGTTAATATTAAGTTTGAATCTGTTGCGTGCTCTTGTGTTGTTGCGATTGAAGCTGAAATAGTCATTGACAGGTAGAATGTTGCAGCATATGATCTTGTGGGCAATACTTAGATCGTGTTTTAGGCGACGTAGTTCTAAGCTTTCTAGACCTAGGATTGATAGTCTATTTTCGTAGGGTATTCTGTTTCGAGTGGAGGAGTGAAGGGCTCTTCTGGTGAAGTATCTTTGGACCTTTTCAAGGGTGTTGATGTCCGAGATGTGGTATGGGTTCCAGACAGATGAGCTGTATTCAAGGATGGGTCTTTTCAGTTGTGGAATCCGGTTCAATCTGACCAAAAAGCCTCACAGGCTGAGGATTGTGACAGGCAAAAGTCAATTCTATCTAGAAATATTTACCCACTGCCTCACAGGGGCATCCTGATTAGGAAAATCTGTGTATCTGTAGCAGTGTTGCATTTTTGTCTGTAGTGGATTACCTGGGTCACACTCCTAGAAAACTGTAAATAGGGGCAAGGGTGAAAATGAAATTTCAGAGTTTAAGAGAGTAACACAGAGTCAGTTGGAGAATTAAATTTGAGTCAATACCCCTTCCGTTTCCTTCCATACTAATATCAAACGACCTAAGTGCTAAAGCCCACTGCAACAATATCGCCAAAAAGGCTTCCAGAGTTGTTAACCTGATCCTACGTAGCTTCTGCTCTGGCAATCTCACACTACTGACTAGAGCCTACAAAATCTATGCCAGACCCATTCTTGAATACAGCTCATCTGTCTGGAACCCACACCACATCTCAGACATCAACACTATCGAAAACGTCCAAAGATATTTCACCAGAAGAGCCCTTCACTCCTCCACTTGAAACAGAATACCCTACGAAAATAGACTATCTATCCTGGGTCTTGAAAGCTTAGAACTGCGGCGCCTAAAACACGATTTAAGTATTGCCCACAAGAACATATGCTGCAACGTCCTTCCGGTCATCGACTAGTTCAGCTTCAACCGCAACAACACAAGAGCACGCAACAGATTCAAACTTAATATTAACCGCTCTAAACTTGACTGTAAAAAATATGACTTTAACAATCGAGTTATCGAAGCGTGGAACACATTACCGGACTGTATAGTGTCAACTCCCAACCCCCAACACTTCTCCCTTAGACTCTCCACGATTGACCTCTCCAGGTTCCTAAGAGGCCAGTAAGGGGCGTATATAAGTGCACTGATGTGCCTATCGTCCCCTGTCCAATTGTCTCTCCTTATCTCATATATCATATATATTCTCTCCATACATATATATATATATATATATTACACAGGGCAAAACCCGAACTCAGAACAATATATATATATATATATATATATATATATATATATATATATATATATATATATATGTAGATTGTTCTGAGTTCGGGTTTTGCCCTGTGTAATGTTTTGCATGTCTATGCGATGTTTCGGCGAAATCACATTCACCATCATCAGGCTGAAGTTCCAATCTTCTCCTTATCTCTTATATCATATATATTCTCTCCCTCCCATCTACTTCTCTTCTTTTTACTTTCTATCGTTATCTATATTACTTAATGTCTATTCTCTTCCATATGTATTGAATATTGGACAAAGAATAAATAAAATAAATAAAAAATAAATAAAAAATAAAATAAAATAGAATACTTGACTTACAGCCACAACTGAGCCCAGGTTTTCTGTTGCTAGCCAAGACTGTTGTTGAGTTGCACCCTGTTTTATTGCTATAGTTGTTAAACAAATTGCTTTAGTTATTAAGTGAGCCCTGCAGTTATTAAGCAAATCTGGCTTTCTCTATTGATTTTGTTTGTTAGGACTGGAAAAGACATAAATAAATGCCAGTTGCCTAGCGTCAGATTTTGATCATGTCACCATGAGGATGCTGTAAGGCAGAGGTCTTCAAACTAGGCAACTTGAAGACTTGTGGACTTCAACTCCCAGAATTCTCCAGCCGGCATAGCTGGCTGGAGAATTCTGGGAGTTGAAGGCCACAAGTCTTCAAGTTGTGAAGTTTGGGGACCTCTGCTGTAAGGGACTTGTGGAGATAAGTCACAAGTCCCTTTTTTCAGTGCTGGGGTTTTTTTGTTTTTGTTTTAATAAATTTTATTGATTTTTATAATATAAACGAATATACACAACACAAAACAGTGCACAGTGATATATGCTCCCGCCACCCAACAATAACCATTCGATTCCTTCCCCAAATGAGGGTGTACTAATTTATAGTATTTTAAAACCAGGAACATCAACATATTTACAAAGTGTAGAGTGATTCCAATTTGTTCTTTATGGCTCGGTCTCGAATTCTACTAGCCATAAAACCTCTGACCCTCTCCCATCTTCCCATCAGTTTTTCCACTTTATTTTCATCGCTCGTATTCATTTTAATTCCCATAATTTCAAATTGAATGTGTTCCACTATGTACCGATACCAGTTTTGTATTGTTTTTCAGTGCAGTTGTAACTTTAAATGGCCACTAAACAAATGATCGTAAATTGAGAAGTAACGGATTATCCTTTAGCTGGCTGACTAGGGCAGTGTTTCCCAACCTTGGCAATTTGAAGAGATCTGGACTTCAACTCCCAGAATTCCCCAGCCAGCAGATGCTGGCTGGGGAATTCTGGGAGTTGAAGTCCAGATCTCTTCAAGTTGCCAAGGTTGGGAAACACTGGACTAGGGAATTCTGGGAATTGAAGTCTAGACATTTTTAAATTGTCGAGACTCAGAAAAAGTGTCTTACAGGAGGACAGATTGTGATTTCATATAAGGTGGGAAAATTTTTGAAGGAATTTAAAGTAGGATGGAGAACCCAATAACCTTGGTTCCCTTTTCCTGGAAATATTCAGCCAAAAGATGGACAGCTATCTATCTGGAATACTTCAGTCTGGATTAGGGTTTAGCAGGGAGTGGAATTCACTGGCCTAAATAACTTTTGTCAACTCTAGGATTTAACCTGATTTTTTCTTTCTTTAATTAACATTAAGCATACTGTGTAGACATGAGTTGAATCATCTCTCTATTTAATAATTACAATATGCTGAACCCTTTCTGGATACTTGGTTATTCATATGACACTCCATTGTCCCATTCTATATACAGTGATCCCTCGATTTTCGCGGTCTCGATCTTCGCGAAACGCTACACCACGGTTTTTCAAAAAATATTAATTAAAAAATACCCCACGGTTTTTTTGCTATACCACGGTTTTTCCCACCCGATGACGTCATACCAAGAGTCACTTCTCTGTCTCTTTCTTTCCTGTCATTCTCTTCCTCCCTCTCTCATCTCTTTCTTTCTTTCCTTCTCTCTCTTTCTCTATCTCTCCCCCTCTTGCTCTCGAGCGGCGAGCGAGCGGCGGGTGGCCGGGCGAAGGGCGGGCGAACGGACAAGCGGCGAGCGTCGGCCGGGCGAACGGACAAGCGGCGAGCGGCGGGCGGGCGAACGGACGAGCGGCGAGCGGGCGAACGGACGAGCGGCGAGCGGGCGAACGGACGAGCGGCGAGCGGCAGGCGGGCGGGTGGGCGAACGGACGAGCGGTGAGATGTTTATTTTATTTATTTAGATACTGTAGATGTTTATCTAATATTAGTTGCACTTTCGTCGCTCCCCGGCTCCACCATCTGCGCATGCGCGGCCATGGAAAAAAGGGTGCGCATGCGCAGATCGTGTTTTTACTTCCGCACCACTATACCACGGAAAATCGATTATCGCGAGAGGTCTTGGAACGTAACCCTCGCGATAATCGAGGGATCACTGTAATGGATAAGGACAAATAATTTTTAACTGAGGCAAAAAGAGGCATGAACTTAATGGACTCACAGCAATCCTTATTAGCCGAAATGGAACCAATTCCCTATCTATCCGTACTTCAGATGAAGAATGGGGGGCGGGGGGGCAGGTTAATACAATGGGATCCCTGAGCCTATTGTAACAAAGCAAAAAAAAAAATTATCAGCAGGCTGGCAAACATTACAAGGAAGTGTTTTAGGAATCTGGAGGTTTAGACCAAGCTGTCATTGATCGAAGAACAGATCAAGGCAATGAAGGAAATGAGAAGCAAAAGGCAGAGAGGTAGAAGAGGCAAGACTAATTGGACCAGCATGAAAGCTAAAAAAAAACCAAGACTATGGTGTTAAAGATTCCTTAATCTCCTGAGCACCTAATAAAATTCCCCCACTGTCAAATTCCTTCCCCATCACCCCATATAATTGAGAAGATGGGGCACAGCTGGTGAGGTGAGATAGAAGTGGCAATTGCCATTCTGAAGTCCCAGAGGCTTCACCAATACACACACACACACACACAAAGAGAGAGAGAGAGAGAGAGGAATGCTGGGCAAACAAACAAGGCCATAAGCAATGGGTCTTTGTGGGTAGAAGAGAAACCTGCTAGAACGAACTTTTCTACTTTTTTCAGAAGATCTCTGGCACACACCCAAAAAGGATTGGTGGTGCCTTTGGGTGGGGGACAGGTGGGGAACAAAGGAGACACATCAACCTCCACGGAGGAGGGAGAGTTAACAAGGAGATGTTTTAGGGTCTCATTAGCACAGTGTGACTTGCTGTCTCACCATGGAACCCGCTATTTAATTAGGTGTCCACTGGGGCGAAGACAGCCAGATGTGTCACTCACTGCTTCTGTGTCTGCGCTTTGTGATGAGAATCCTGGGTTTGGGGGGGTGGGGGGGGAGAGACAATGAGGCTTTAATGGGAGCAGAGGAATCCAAATTTCTCTTTAGGGAAAAGGAGGAGCACTTAGGAGCAGATGGCACCTAAGTTTAGGGGACTGTTTGAAGGAGGAACAAAGGATGCATGCGCCATTCTAAAAGAGTTGCCACCAAGTTCCTACAATTGACTTCAGTCCTTTCCTTTCATAAATTAAGTCTTTCATATTCTCTGTCTTACAGGATTGTCCTGAGAAGTATGGGCGGTAGGAAATCTCTGTAGGAAGAAAGAGAGGGGGAGGAGGCAGAAGAGGAGGTGGGTGGGTGGAGAGAAAAAGCCAGACATATTTTGAATGTAATTCTTCTTCTGGGCACATTTAACCAATTTTAGTTCTATTTATTTTTTTGAATTTATTTATTTGTCAAACATGTATAGGATAGTAGTTTGTATAAACATAACATGAGTAAAAAGTAATGATAAAAAAGGACAATAGGACAGTAGGACAGGGACGGTAGGCACAATGATGCACTTGTGCACACCCCTTACAGACCTCTTAGAAAGGGGGGAGGTCAACTGCAGACAATCAAAGATTGAAGGTTTGAGATTTGGGGGGAAAAACCCACATAGTCAGGTAGTGCATTCCAGGCATTGATCCCTCTATTGTTGAAGTCGTATTTTCTGCACTGGAGTTTGGAGCGATTTACATTTAGTTTAAATCTATTACGTGCTTGTGTATTGCTGCAGTTGAAGGTGAAGTAGTCATTAACAGGAAGGGCATTTTGGTATTTGATTTTTATGAACTACAGTTAGATCAGATTGGAGGTGACGTAGTTGTAAATTGTCTAGTTGCATTATTTCAAGTCTATTTCTACTTTTTTCTAGTTTCTAATATTTCTAGGTTTTTTTCGAGGAGGGTTGTTGTTGTTGTAGAATACAGGTAGTCCTTATAACAACAACTGGGACCAGAATTTCCATTGTCTAAATAAAGTAGACTTTTTAAGTGAGTCACACACTCGAGTCAAGGTTGGGTTCTGAGTTACCTCACTACTGGTTCGCTTCCTCATGCACTGCATGTGCTAAAAACAGCTGCTGTATTTGCACAAAAGCAAAAAACAGTAATAACAACAACAGAGTTGGAAGGGACCTTGGAGGTCTTCTAGTCCAACCTCCTGCTTAGGCAGGAAACCCTACACTATTTCAGACAGATGGTTATCCAACATCATCTTTAAAACTTCCAGTGTTGGAGCATTCACAACTTCTGGAGGCAAGCTGTTCCACTGATTAATTGTTCTGACTGTCAGAAAATTTCTCATTAGTTCTAAGTTGCTTCTCTCCTTGGTTAGTTTTCACCCATTGCTTCTTGTTCTACCCTCAAGTGCTTAGGAGAATAAGTTGACTCCTTCTTCTTTGTGGTAATCCTTGAGATATTGGAATACAGTGATCCCCCGCTCGTTGCGAGGGTTCCGTTCCAGGACCCCCCGCAACGAGCGGGTTTTCGCGAAGTAGCGCTGCGGAAGTAAAAACACCATCTGCGCATGTGCAGATGGTGTTTTTACTCCCACAGCGCTAGCGAGGAGCCGAAGATTGGGGGCGGCGCGGCTGTTTGCCGCCGGCATGGAGGGCTTCCTAGCAGCCCCCCAAACCCGGGTTGGGGGTCCAGGGGGCGCTGGCTCTCGGCGCTTTCGAGCTGAGTCCGGGAGCGAATTCGCTCCCGGACTCAGCTCGAAAGCGCCGATAGCGAGCGGCAAGGAACGGCTCGAAAGCGGTGAGAATGAACAGCGTGGACAAGCCGTTCCTTGCCGCTTGCTATTGGCGCTTTCGAGCTGAGTCCGGGAGCGAATTCGCTCCCGGACTCAGCTCGAAAGCGCCGAGAACGAACGGCGTGGACAAGCCGTTCCTTGCCGCTTGCTATCGGTGCTTTTGAGCTGAGTCCGGGAGCGAATTCGCTCCCGGACTCAGCTCGAAAGCGGTGAGAATGAACAGCGTGGACAAGCCGTTCCTTGCCGCTTGCTATCGGCGCTTTTGAGCTGAGTCCGGGAGCGAATTCGCTCCCGGACTCAGCTCGAAAGCGGCGAGAATGAACGGCGTGGGCGGGCGAAGGGCGGGCGGCAGCGAGGAGTTTGCGTGGGCGGTGGGGAAACTCCTCGCTGACGCCAGCAAGAGGGGGAAGACTCAGGGAAGCCGCCCAGCAGCTGATCTCCCAGTTGCCATCTACGCATGCGTGCCCACGGGCACGCATGCGTAGATGGTATTTTGACTTCTGGGTTGAAAAATAGCGAAGTACCCTGTTCGCAATGGTTGGGGACGCAATAAACGGGGGATCACTGTACTGCTATCATGTCTCCCTTGGTCCTTCTTTTCATTAAAATTGCCATGCCCAGTTCCTGCAACTTTTCTTCATAGGTTTTAGCCTCTAATCCCCTAATCATCTTTGTCACTCTTCTCTGCACATTTTCTAGAGTCTCAACATTATTGTTTGTCTGTCTGTCTGTCTGTCTGTCTGTCTATCTGTTTGATTTGTATGCTGTCCCTCTCCGTGGCTCACAACAGCAAACACAATGTGACAAATCCAATACTTAAAAACAACATCTAAAAACCCATATCATTGAAAGCCATATAATTCAATCATACCATACATAAATAAATCACATTAGCCTGGAGATACCTCAAGTACCCCATGCCTGGCGGCATAGGTGGGTCTTCAGTAACTTATGAAAGGCAAGGTGGGGGCAGTTCCAATCTCCGGGGACAGTTGATTCCAGAGGGCCAGGGCTGCTACAGAGAAGGCTCTTCCCCTGTTTAGTCGATGGGACATGGAGAAGGCCAACTCTGTGGGACCTTATCAGCCACTAGGATTCGTGCGGTAGAAGACGGTCCCAAAGGTATTCTGGTCTGATGCCATGTAGGGCTTTATAAGTCATTCCCAACACCTTGAATTGTGACCAGAAACTAATCGGCAGCCAGTGCAGGCCGCGGAGTGTTGACGAGACATGGGTGAATCTAGGAAGCCCCACTATTGCTCTTGCGGCTGCGTTCTGCACATCCTTTTTGCATTGTGGTGACCAAAACTGAATGCAGTATTCCAAGTGTGGCCTTACCAAGGGCTTATAAACACTTCGCATGATCTTGATTCTGTCCCTCTGTTGACGCAGCCTAGAACTGTGTTGGCTTTTTTGGCAGCTGCTGCACACGGCTGGCTCATAGTTAAATGGTTGCCCACTAGGACTCCAAGATCCCTCTCATAGTTACTACTGTTGAGCAATGTACCACATATATTGTACCTAGGCATTTTGTTTTTCCTGCCTAAATGTAGAACCTTATTTTTTTTCATCACTGAATTTTATTTTGTTAGATAGCACCCATTGTTCAAGTTTGTCAAGGTCCTTCTGATGGTGCCAACAAGATGGTGCCACCTATGGCGCTGCCAAGAGAGCCAGTTCAGGGACATGGCCAGCCAGCCATCGCTGCTGGTTCGGTGAGTGGGAGAAAATTCCTGCTACTGGTTCTATAGAACCAATCCAAACTGGCAAGAACCCACCTAAGACCCGAGTTTACCTTCTTTTTGCCATGGTTAAATAAATCTTTGCAGTTGTTAAGTGAAGCACATGGTGATTAAGCAAGATAAAATACAGGAAATAGTATAAGGGCAGACTAGATGGACCATGAGGTCTTTTTCTGCCGTCAGTCTTCTATGTTTCTATGTTTCTATGTTTCGGTTTCCCTATTGACACCAGTTGGGAAGGTCACAAATGGTGATCACATGATCCCAGAACCCTGAAACCATCATAAATTTTTGCTGATTACCAAGTGCCCTAATTTTCAATCATGTGACATGGGGACGCTATAAATGTGAGGACCAGTTGCAAGCCACTTTTTCAGTGCTGTTAAAAATTCAATAGTCCCTAATTGAATGGTTATAAGTTGAGGACTACCATCAATTGGCTATCTTCCCTTCTCCTGCAATTGTCTTAGCGAGATAAAGCATGTTGCAGCAACAGTGAGCCTGCGTTTTTCTGCAGAGCAAAAAAAAGAAGGGGCTTTGCTTTTCCTACCACTGTACGAATTGACACGTCCACCCTTCCAGTAATAACTCGCCTTGCCATACAAGCAGGTCTGCCTCCTTATAAATCAATGTCAGAATCTGAACCTGTCTGTTAGAAAACTGGTGAAGCTCATTTCGGAGATGACAGGGGTCACAAATTATTTTCCAGGGATCTGCTTTACCTGTGGTCTATAAATTGCATTTGCTCTTCTGCCAATTTTCCCATTCTTTGGTTAGGCTGGCCAAACGAAAACAGATATCCATCCACATGCATGAAGAAATACGCTTTACTTGCTCCTCTCCTGCTACTTATAAATTCTGTCTCATAAGGGATTACAGTAAATGCGGTTCTGCAAAGCCATTACAGAGGTTTCACCTGGACAGGGGTCTGATTAAAGAAAAATTAAAGCAGCAGCGGACTCCAGAAACCCAGCTAAATCACAAGTGGCAGGCAGCTCATATGCTGGATTTGCAACGTGACCCTTCTTTTTTTTCCAGTTTGCTTCAGCAAGCCCATTAGCACAGGAGTGTTAAGAGGAAACAGCGAAAGAGCATTTGAGAATCAGCCATTAGTAGAATGGTTTCCTTGTAGCTTCCTGGATGGGCAGGTTAACACCTCAAAGGCTGTACCATGGAGTCCCAGAGTCCCTAAACAAAAGATCCTTTCATACAAGACTTTGGAGAAGTCTATAAGGAATGGTATCAGTGAACATCTAGCTAGATTTCACACACATCTACACTTATTCTTTGTATGTCCAATCACACTTGGCCAATAAAGAATCCTATCTATCTAATTATGACTACACTGCAAAGCTCCATCTAGATGAAGTTTCTGGTAATTGGCCAGAATATCACCATTCATTCCGTAGCATGTAGGTTTCAAACCTAGCGATCTGCAAGCCCTTTGCTTGTAACCAAGTCAAGATTTTCAGAAACTCCCAGACTCATTTATATGTTAGTGAAACTTCAGTTATCTCTGTTAAATTCATGCATGGTATGTTTGTATGTATGGATTTTTGGTTTTACAATAAGGGTTTTTTAGTTGTTTTAGTATTGGATTTACATGGTGTTTTTTTATTACTGTTGTTAGCCGCCCCGAGTCTACGGAGAGGGGCGGCATACAAATCCAATAGATAGATAGATAGATAGATAGATAGATAGATAGATAGATAGATAGATAGATAGATAGATAGATAGATAGATAGATAGATAGATAGATAGATAGATAGATAAATCGGTGACTCTAGGAGACCGTTGAAGCTCAAATATTCTATTCATACAAGAACTGGAACAATAAACACACACCAACTACGCTTAAACCCAACAACGGCAATGGCTCACCCGTTGCCCTGTTTATTCTCTTGTGAAAGTGTGGCAAAATCCCACACAGCTGTTTAGTTTTGGCGGCTTTTGTCTGCTTGCCACGCGGGAGCCAATCAGCTTCAAGCTCTCATTTGACATGACAGACATAACACCCCTCCCCTGATAGGGTGGATGTTATCCTGTCAATCATTTAACCGTGTCACATAATCCTGGAGTCTGATTGGAGGCTTGCTTTTGCATTGTGGCCTGCTCAGTTCAATCGTTACCCTCCTGAGAAGCCGGCTCTTGTGCTGCTCCACTCCAGTCTGGTGATATTTGGCCTGGTTGCGCTGATGCAGCCGTACCACTGCCGGCCTCCAGGGGTCAAGGGTAGCCATCGCTGGAAACTTGGATGGGATCCGGTAAGTACTCTGGTTGTTCTGTTTCTGTATATTGGTTAAATTCGTTGTATGGAAAAGGCAGAGTATTGATGTTAGTAGGGCTTTGGGCGTTTTGCACCAAGCTTTTTTGTAGTTGGTCTATGTGCCTATGCCATTCTCTGCCATCGTTAATTTAGCCAGGTTTTTTTCCAAAACTAGCCCTTCTCTCCAGTGTGTGTTAGAATCGAAGTTTCTTGCAAAAACTGAGCCTCTGACCCCAAAACTTCTCTCTGGTTCGAGGTTAGGTTTGTCTGTCCCAACTGAATATGTTGGATGTAATCTGTCCAGTTGGGATCAGAGTCTTCTTCCCATGAGGAGCTCCGCTGGGCTTTTGTTAGTTGTGGTTGATGGAGTTATATGTTGTGCTAAGAAGAATTGATCTATCATCTCTTGCCAGTCTTTGGGGGTGGAATGGCTAAATGCCTCTTTGGTGACCCTTACAATCTGTTCCGCTTGACCATTTGCTTGTGGAAAATGAGGCGACACAAGGGCATGTCTGATTCCTAATTCGGGTAGGAACAGCTCCATTTGTCATGCCGTCAGTTGTAGGCCATTGTCCGATACAAGTATATTGTGTATGCCATGCGTTGCAAAAAGTTGGCTCAGTATTTTTATTGTGCGCTTGTCATCGTTGAGCTCATTAAGGCTACTTCAAGCCATTTGGAATAAGCATCCACAACGATAAGAAAACATTGTCCAGCTATTGGACCAGTGAAGTCTATATGAATTCTGGACCAAAGGCCTCTGGGTGTTTACCATTCAGTAGGCTTAGTCCTTGGTGGATATGGTCTAGTTCTATTGGCACGGATTACAAGTGGCCACCCAGAGCTCAATGTTCTTGTCCAAATCTGGCCACCACAGATGGCTTCTGGCCAGGCTTTTCATTCTGACCATGCCTGTGTGGCCTTTGTATAAAATTTGTAAAACCCTTTTTTGTAACATTTCTGGAATTATTACTCTATCCCCCCATAATACACAATCTTTTGACACATTTAATTCTAATTGCCTAGTTCTATGCATTTGGAACGGTTTGGTCTGTTTTTCTGATGGCCACCCTCTTAAAACCCAATTTTTTGCTTGGGACAGGATTGGATCTCTGGAGTTTCTCTTGCAATGTCTGTAGCGGACAGGAGGGGAGACTCATTTAATTTTATCAATAGGACATTAGTAGTTAGTGCTGGGTCCTCTACCAATTCTGGCTGTGGGCACCTGCTCAGCGCATCCACGTGCCCTATCTCCTCCCCCCCACAATGTTGTAAGATATAGTCATATCCCAATTAAAAAATAGCCCATCGAGTCATTTGTGGGGAAATGAGTGAAGGGGTTTGTCTGTCTCCTGCTAAAATGCCCAAAATAGGTTTGTGATCAGTGATCAATGTAAAGGGGCAGCCGAAAAGACAACAATGAAAACACTTGATGCTGGCAATGGCTGCCAGCGCTTCTTTATCTAGTTGAGAATAGTTTCTTTCAGCTGGTGATAGAGTTTTAAAATAATATGCTATAGGCGTCTTTGTGCCATCTGGGAAAGAGTGGCTGAGGATGGCACCTATACTGAATGGGGAGGCATCGCAGGTTAAAGTCAGAAGCAGAGTAGTAGTATATTGCATTAGAATGCTATCAGAAGATAACAAATCTTTAATAGACTGAAAGGCAAGCTGTTCGGAGGATCCCCACATCCAGGCTGTGCCTTTCTTAAGTAGGTAATGCAGAGGCTCCACCACCATTGCTTTCTGTTTAAGAAAGGCAGAATAAAAGTTAAGCAAGCCCGAAAACACATGTAATTCGCTTCTGTTGGGGCGTTTTTTATAGCAGCAACCTTTTCCTCTGTAGGGCGAATTCCTGTTTTGTCAATCCGAAACCCTAAGAACCATGCTGGGAATACCCCAAGAACACTTATCGGGCTTCACCTGCAGTCCCGTGTCCCTAAATTTCATGAGGACTGCCCTGACCTATTCCCACAGCTGTGCCTTGGACACAGCTGAGATTAATACATCATCGAAATAAGGGATGATGCCCGGAATTTGATGAAGGAGCTTTCCATAAGGCTTTGAAAAATGCCTGAGGCTACGCATACACAAAATTATAATCTGGTGCACTTGAAGGCTCCCCTATGCGTAACTATGGTCTGAGCTTCAGTGGTTAAGGGGTCTATAGGCAATTGCTGGTACGCCTGAGTAAGGTCAATTTTTGCAAAAATAGAGCCACTGCCAATGGTGTGTAAAAGGTGTTGTACAACGGGGATTGTTGTTGGTTGAAAATGAGTGGAGAGTTTTGCCATGCGATGGTCTCCACAGACTCTGGATCAGCAAGAGTGTGGGCTAGGCTGTAGATGTTGGGCCCACAGTTCAGGAAAATCGCCTATTTCCGATCATTGGAGCCATCGTGGAGGTTGCTAGCTTGCAAGAAGATCCGAAATTTGGACATATAAGAAGTCCATTTCTCGTGTTCGGGATTAAAGAATCCGGGCGCTTGAGCCATAGACGAGTGCATGCTGAGTAGATTTGTGTGAGAGTTCGCATACCCTCATCGCCACTGTTAAATCAGTGACTCTAGGAGACTGTTGAAGCTCAAATATTTTATTCATACAAGAACTGGAACAGTAAACACACACCAACTATGCTTAAACCCAACAACGGCAACGGCTCACCCATTGCCCTATTTATACTCTTGCAAAAGCACGGCAAAATCCCAGACAACGGTTTAGTTTTGGCGGGTTTTGTCTGCTTGCCACGTGGGAGCCAATCAGCTTCAAGCTCTCATTTGACTTGGCAGATTTTTATATCTCAGCACTGGAGTCTTCTCTGGAAATTCTCAGAGATTTACACAGCCTCAAAAAATACCCTTTTTCCCAGGTCCTGCCTTCATCGCCATGATATCCTAATGAGATACTTTAAATTGAGAAACAGCCATTGATTTGAACCCATATGTCATTGGCAAGCCTAATCCTCTAACTACCCCCCTGATTTGGCAGAATGAGTAAGTCATCTTGGAAAATAATGTGTTGGAGTTGAGTGGAAATAAGATCTGTGCTATATTTGCAAGTTAGCCTGCCTTGTATTGTCTGGTCTGCTACCCTGACACCATCCTCGAAGTAAGATTTAATGCCCAAGCCTGTTGATTTCTATATACTGTGAGAAATTTTATATCCAAATGTATTTTATTCTTTATACTGTTTGCATCTTCCCTTAAAGTATTAACAGAATCCACAATGGTCTGAGAATCAGTGTCTCCAAGTTAATCAACTTAGCAAACTTCTTCAAACCCTGCAATAAGGTTCCCAGGCCTAATCCACATATCAAAGAATAAAGTCTGCAAACACAACCAGAATTAATTAAATTAGGTCTCCCAGAGGAATTGCGTGTTCACAAGAATAAACACACACTCACACTCACACACACACTCCTCAACTGTTACCCTAGAATCATCAAGTAAACACTTTCACACCCTGGACAAGCTCCCCCTATAAAAATCTGCTGCTGTACTATCGGGATCTCATTTTTATTTATTCTTGAGAAACCCCAAATTATTCTTCTAATAATACCAAAACGTCTCTTTCCGTAGCCCTCATAAAATGACTGGAACTAAAATTGCAAACCAAACTGGATTAGACCAGGGGAAATACCTAAATTTTGGAGGGGAAATGTGTGGAAAGAACCAGCTAATGGCAGCCTGAGATTGAATTTACCTGAACATTAAAAAAAAAAAATCTAAGTAGGATCAGATCTGGATAATGTATGGAGGAAAATAACCAGAAAAATCTCAGGTCATATGCTAGATGAGAAGTTGAAAAAAAATATTCTGGAGAGCATAAAAACAAATCCCTTAACATTTTATATGAAAATTAATGGCTGCCAAAATGAACCATAGAAAATCTTCAGAGTAGAGTAGAGTAGAATAGAATAGAATAGAATAGAATAGAAACATAGAAGACTGACGGCAGAAAAAAACCTCATGGTCCATCTAGTCTGCCCTTGTACTCTTTCCTGTATTTTATCTTACAATGGTTATATGTTTATCCCAGGCATGTTTAAATTCAGTTACTGTGGATTTACCAACCATGTCTGCTGGAAGTTTGTTCCAAGGATCTACTACTCTTTCAGTAAAATAATATTTTCTCATGTTGCTTTTGATCTTTCCCCCAACTAACTTCAGATTGTGTCCCCTTATTCTTGTGTTCACTGTCCTATTAAAAACACTTCCCTCCTGGACCTTATTTAACCCTTTAACATATTTAAATGTTTCGATCATGTTTTGATCATAGAATAGAATAGAATAGAATAGAATAGAATTCTTTATTGGCCAAGTGTGATTTGACACACAAGGAATTTGTCTTTGGTGCATATGCTCTCAGTGTACATAAAAGAAAATATACGTTTGTCAAGAATCATGAGGTACAACCCTTAATGATGGTAATAGGGGTCAAATAAGCAATCAGGAAACAATATTAATAAAATTCTTAAAGTTACAAGCAACAAGTTGCAGTCATACAGTCATAAGTGGGATAAGTGCCTTATCTTGGGGGCCCCAAGGGAGGCTACAGGACAAGATGGTGCATATTTGAGCTTCAGATGCTCCCTTTGCACAGTTCCCTCAACACCTCCAGAAACAGGCATCATCTCCCAGATCCTCGAACCAAAATATCACACTCACACATAGGCACATACCCAAAACACACACCAGCTTTCTGTGCAAGATGCTTCCCACCAAAAACCTACCCTGCTCCTGCTTCCCCACAATAAACAGCCCTGGAGGCGGGTGTGAAAGTGCTTCCAGGAATAGCAGCCAAAGACAGAAATGTGCCATGAAAATTTCACATGTGGACAGTCGGTGCGTGGCTGAACAGGGACTCAAGAGACGGGAGGCCAGAAGGGAGCAAGGTTGGCCAAGTTGGGGATGAAATCATCGTTTTTGAGAGATTCCCTATTCGCTCCCTCCCTGCCAGCCTGCCACACTTCCAAATGCCAGGTATGTCGCGTGGAGCGGCTGGGACAGAAATAAAATGTCACTTGCCACTTAAGCAGCAGCTGCATTTTAATCAGGCTGCTAATAATTCGAAAGAGACATCTCAAGATTGTCCTTTGTTCCCACTTCTGCCTGCCAGCAGGACTTGTGGAGGAGGTCTCAGTTTGAGGAGGGGATAAAAGTTGGGGTTCGAAACCACTGACACGAGACTCCTCTCCCCATCGCTTTGGACTGCTCGTCTGCTTAATTAAACTCACGGCGCTCCAGTCCCTAATGATCCCTCCCTCTTCCTTCACAATTTGACAGATAGCGGAGAAAATTAATGGCTGGAGAGGGAATTAAATTGATCCTTCTTCTCACTGCGGCTGGGTGACAATCCACCCATAGATTCCAGAGTTCTCTGTCTGTGATGTTCAGAGACCACTGCAGCCACAGCCAGACAAGGCAGCTGGGAGTGAAATGATCCAGTGCCCCCTAGAGGGAAAGACCCCCCAAAATCTTTACTTTGTCACTGGTTTTTCACACATGTCCATGTGCAGGTGTAAATGCAGTTATTGCAAGCTTCTGTCTGAACAAAAGGGGTGCAATGTACAGACGAATCAAACTATTATTATTATTATTATTGTTAGTTAGTTAGTTAGTTAGTTAGTTAGTTAGTTAGTTAGTTAGTTAGTTAGTTAGTTAGTTAGTTAGTTAGTTATTAGATTTGTATGCCGCCCCTCTCCGCAGACTCAGGGCGGCTAACAACAATAGTGAAACAACATATAACAAATCTAATATTTAAAATAATTTTAAAAACCCTAATTTTTTTAAAAAAACCAAACATACACACAAACATACCATGCATAAATTGTATAGGCCTAGGGGGAAGGGCATATCTCAGTTCCCCCATGCCTGACGACAGAGGTGGGTTTTAAGGAGCTTGCAAAAGGCGAGGAGGGTGGGGGCAATTCTGATCTCTGGGGGGAGTTGGTTCCAGAAGGTTGGGGCCTCCACAGAGAAGGCTATTATTATTATTATTATTATTATTATTATTATTATTATTATTATTAATTGGATTTCTATGCCGCCCCTCTACGAAGACTCAGGACAGCATAGAAATCAAAACCAAATGTTTTTCATTTACTTTTTTGTTTTAATCCACAGCTATAATTTTTTTAATGTATCATAGAAAAAGTATGAGCTTTATTGGATACACTAAAAGCATTTTATTTCAGGGAAATTGGGTCATCCAGCTGTCTTTGGGAAGCTCCCAAGCTAAGCAGGATATGTAATTAACCACATGTGCAATGCACACACACACACACACACACGTATAATAAATAGCTATCCAAAGAGGGGTGGCATACAAATCTAATAAATAAATAAATAAATAATAAACTATGAGCCATAGTAATTTATTATTTTTAGTAGTTTTTCCTATCTTTATCACTTTATAAGTATCACAAGGCAGTCAACATTTATAATACTCCCCCACAATAAAAACCCTGTGGGGTGAATTTGGACTGATCCAAAGTCACCCAGTCAGCTTTCATGCTTAAAACAGGACTAGAACTCACTGTCTCCTGGTTTCTAGATATTAAGCATTGGGCCAAACTGGCTCTCCGTAAATAAATATAGTAAATAGTTATGCTCCATAAATGGATCGAAATCTCTTTGTCTAAGTGGGCAGCCAAAATTCAGCCTTGTGGAATGAAGTGTCATCATTTGAGTGTGAGTATGCAGTGTGAAGTCATTCTTTTATCACTTTTGCAGTTCTTTTTTTTTTTTTTTTAATGTCCAGCTATACAAAAATAGCATTCTGCTTCCTCAGAGATAAGGACTTTCAGCCAAGTAATACTTTAACTTCTGTTGATTCAGTCTGTTGGAGGAACAGTTGATTTGGCTACAGAAACAAATATACATGCACAGATTCATTCCAGAAACGAGCTGAAGAATTTTCTGGGGGATGTAATGATACAAAGAGTTGTATCATTGACTTCCGGTTCCTCCTTCGGCAAGATCAGAAGCCAGGAACGGGAGCTGTGGGGTTGGCTCCAAACACTCCATGCCTGAGAGTCCAAATACAGACCTAAGGGGGACCACCAGGAGGGTAAGGGGGATCCATAACTCTCCTCCGTGAGCTGGCAAGTTTCTAGCCAATAGTGCAGAACTGCGGCAGCAAATATGGCTGCCATGAAATTGAAGGAGGACCAGAATTAACAAGACTGAGCAGGAGGAAAAAGTGAGAGATTTGTGATAAAAAAGACTACAGTGATACCTTGTCTTACAAACTTAATTGGTTCCAGGACGAGGTACTTAAGGTGAAAAGTTTGTAAGACGAAACAATGTTTCCCAAAGGAATCAATGGAAAAGCGATTAATACGTGCAAGCCCAAAATTCACCCCTTTTGCCAGCCGAAGCGCCCGTTTTTGCGCTGCTGGGATTTCCCTGAGGTTCCCCTCCATAGGAAACCCCACCTCCGGACTTCTGTGTTTCTGCGATGCTGCAGGGGAATCCCAGCAGGGGAATCCCAGGATTGCAAAAACTAGTGCTTCGCTGGCAACAGAAGTCCGGAGGTGGGGTTTCCCATGGAGGGGAGCCTCAGGGGAATCCCAGCAGCACAAAAATGGGTGCTTCGCTGGCAATGGGAGTCCGGAGGTGGGGCATCCCAGCGGCGGCGGTGGGTTTGTAAGGTGAAAATAGTTTGTAAGAAGAGGCAAAAAAATCTTAAACCCCAGGTTTGTATCTCGAAAAGTTTGTATGATGAGGCGTTTGTAAGACGAGGTATCACTGTATTTGCTTTTCAAAACAACTCCCCCCCCCCCCTGAAAAAATGAAGGGGAGAAATAAGGAAGGTAAAGATTAGCAGCGGGTCAAGCATACAAAAACTGAAAAATAACATTTGGGAACTAGGAGGAAAAAAAGTTTTTCTTGGAAGATTTAAAAGAATATGGTTTTTTAAAGAAAAAAACAGCAATGTTTGAACTGGAAGCTGTTTTAGACTTAAATAAATTAATTATCATATATATTGGATTAATAAAAGTAAAATAATGAACTGAGAGCACAGAACAATGAAGATGAATTTTTTATTTGAAGCAAGAGCACCAGTTTGGGGGGTGGAAGAGAGAGTCTAATTCTCTGAATTTTCCTTTTTGTAGGACAAATAACGTGGAAAACCTTTTTTGCAAAAGTGATACCAAGTGGAAATAAATATGTGGAAAATATACCCCAGGATACTAAGACTATTGTAAACAAGCAATGTGCGGGAATGGAAGAAATATTTTAAATTATGGATCTGATAGAATTGAAACTGGAAAATATAATGCAAAAAATAATAAATGCAGTTCAGACCAATGAGGAAAAAGATGGATAACTTGGGAAGAGTGAAAGAAACAGAAGAACCAAGAAATAAACAAAAAGAAACAAAACACAACAAAGGAATGATTGGAATACAGAGAATGAAAAAGGTAGCAAAGCAGAAAGGAAAGATCTCTGATGTGGGAAAGATAAGGAAGGAAAAGAAGGCTAGAAGGGGGAAGAAAAAACTAGAAAAAATGAAAGCAATATCAGATAACAAAAAGGGAGAAAGAAGAGAGAGAAATAGAGGCTATAGCAAGAAACAAGAGTTAAAGATAGAAAACAGAGAGCTAAAAGAAATATGAGGGGTGCAATCAAAAAAGAAAAAGAAAAGAGGATTATAACTTTGAAGTAGGATAAAGAGAAGGGAAAAAAGAAAAAGAAAAAGGTGTAAATTAACAGTAATATTTTTTAAAATTAATTTTTAACATTAATTTTTAACATTTATATACACACAACATAAAACAGTGCATAGTGAAATGTGCCCACCAGCCAGACACACACACATATTCCCTACCACCAGATTGGGGGTGTTTCTTGTATAGTCCACTTGACCCAAGAGCAATATATCTATTTACATATTATAGAGTAATTCCAATTTATTTCTTGTAGTTTGGTCTCGGATTCTGCTCATCATATATCGTCTTACCTTGTCCCACCGTCCCATCAGTTGTCCCAACTCAGTTTCATTATCCGAATTTATCCTTTTATCCATAATTTCAAATTGAATATGGTCCACCATGTACCTATACCAATTTTGCATTGTCCATTTTGTCGCATCCTTCCAACCCAAAACTATTCCTGCCTGATCGCTTTCTATTGCTGCTTTTTTTATTTCTCTAAATTCTCCCATCGCATTGCTTTTAACTAGTACTGCCATTTCCTTAGTGATTGTCCATTGTGTATTTAGCATTCTATTGATATCCTCTTTCACTTTTTGCCAAAATTCCTGCACTATCGCGCATTCCCAAAACATATGCATAAACACTCCTTTATCTTGACACCCATGCCAACAATTCCCCCTGACATTCTGCTGAAAGTGTGCAAGTTGAACGGGAGTAAAATACCACTTATGTAATATTCTCCTTCTCATTTCCCTGATTCTTGTATTTTTAATTTTCCTTATATTTTCTACTATATTTTCCATCTCTTGTACCTCTACTTGTATCTCATTTTGCCACCATTTAGTCAATCCTTCAATCGTGTCCCCGTCTGACTGCACTAGCAATTTATATATATTGGTTGCTTGCGCCTTTATACCCTCACTTTTTTCTCTTATTATTTTCTCTAACCCTGTCTCCTCCCTCAATAGTACTTCTTTATTCTCCCTTTCGTTAAGATATTAACATATTGCATTTATTTGTAGCCACCTTCCCTTACCTAACCACCATTCTATACGGTTTCTACTTGGCCTGCCATCCTTCTCATATAACTGTTCTATCTTAGTTATCCCTCTTCCCTTCAACTCTCCTATAACCCTATTTAAATTTGTTTCATTATCTCTATTTATTACATAAAGCGATGACAGTTTAGATTTATATAATCCTATTTTCCCCTGCCATTTTTTCCAAATTCCCATAGTCCCTTTCATGGGACCTATTAATTTACCTAAGTCGCTCCTGTTCCACTTTGTAAAGATTAATTTTCTATTCTTCATCCCGTTTATCTATTTTTCCAATTTCACCCATTTGTTTTCACATAATTGCAACTCCATTAACCTTTCCATTTGAAAACAGTAATATTTTTGAATAGAAGCCTGATAATAGAAAATATGAGGATTGAAAATATGTAACTTTTAAATAGTATATAGAAAAAAAAGAAAAGTAATATTTTTGAATATGATGATAAAAGATATTTTATCAATTTACTAATATTACATAACTATAAATAAATTACTCCTTGTAATAAGGATAAAATATATATGAATTACACGTAGAAATGAATATAAATAGAAAAGATGAAGATTGAAAAATAGAAGAAAATATAAAGATTGAAATATGTAAGGAAATACATCTTGTAAGGAAAAAATAATGATATGGAAAAGAGGATAAAGAAATTATAAGTTGATTTTTGATTAATGTTTAGGGAATAAGTGAAGTGTAAAATATACTATTATTAGAAACATATAAATTGTGAAATGACCACATCTTTGTTTGTTTTTCCCCACTAAAATGGGGGGGGGGAATAAGATAGGAAAAAGACTAAAGACAGATATTAAGAGGAAAAGAAATATGGGAGATGTATTGAAAATGAAATGATAATGGATTGAAATTATTTTAAAAGCAAGAAATACTGTTAAGAATATTGTATGGATGTACGAAACTCAGAAAGCTCGTGACATGAGATGTTGAAAGACCAAAACCAGATAAAATTTATTGGGGTGTGTGTGTGTGAAGAGTTGTATCATTAAATTCTCTCTCACACACATGTACAGTATATATAAAACAGTTGCTGGCATCTAGGTACAAAAAGATCAGAATTTCCAAGGTTTGCTTATTCAGCTCTTTGTACTCTGAGGTGATTTCCATGTCCAATTACTCTAAGTCAGTGTTTCCCACCCTTGGCCACTTGAAGGTATCTGGACTTCAACTCCCAGAATTCACCAGCCAGCATTCGCTGGCTGGGGAATTCTGGGAGTTGAAGTCCAGATGCCTTCAAGTGGCCAAGGTTGGGAAACACTGCTCTAAGTCAGTGTCTCTCAACCTTAATAACTTGAAGATGTGTGGACCTCAACTCCCAGAATTCCCTAGCCAACTATGAGAGACAGTGCCTAAGTAGCAGGTCCCATGAATGTCTTACTGGGATTATATTATGGTTGTTACAGTCTAACCATATGGTGTCCAAGGAGTTGACTGATTTGTATGGATTAATTTATATTGTTGCTTTTTTTAAAAGTTATTAAAAGCTCCAGTTCATTAATGCTCTGTTAGTTGTCCAAAGAATGCACCTTTAGTCAAAACAAAATATCCTGAAGGCCCCCAATGTTCATTGATGTATGAAATATATCTGCCTATCCTATGTAAACGTTTTTAATTTTTGTAATAATAACTATTAGATTTTTATCACTTTTTTATTACTTTATAAGTAACTCAAGGTGGTAAACATGCGTATTAATACTGCTTTCTCCTATTTTCCTCACAACAACCCTATGAGGTAAGTTGAGCTAAAAGAGAGGGACTGGGCCCATGTCATCAAGCTGGCTTTGGTGGGACTAGAACTCATTGTCACCTGATGTCTGACCCAAAGTCAGGTTTCATATCTAAACCAGAACTCTCCTAATTTCTAGACCTGACCCTTACTGAGGACGGGGGAATCTATTTTCCTTTGCTCAACTATCATAAACTTTGGGAGGTTTGGGGCCTGTCGCCCACTTTTTTCAGAATCCAGGCCAAAGAGCAACTTCAAACCTTGGGCTCTAATTAAGCCTTACCAACTTGAGGGGGTGGATTCCAGTCCATTCTGCCAGGCCCAAGGCAAGTTTATATGTTTGACTAACACTTGAAATGTCATTCAATAACATATGCAGCATCACAAACATTTCCTGGTTTGGAGTAGGTCCAGGACAGTGTTGCCATAGTAACCGGAGGGGGGGGGCAGAGCGGAAAAACTTCAATGCCCCACACTCAAGGGAAGTGATGCTACTGTGAAGCTTCAAATGTTTTTGTTTTGATTCTGGAAATGCTCCTTCAGAGCGAGTGGAAAAAATGAGGGCCACCAGGGAGCAATTATGACCCTTTATGACTGGGGAACCCTAGTTGGAACCTTCTGGAAAGGTTTACGGTGAGTTGTTGACCCTAATCTATCAGTCCTCCCAAATGCATGGAGTGCCTGCTAACTCCTGGAAAGCTACTTATTGGAATAGAAAAAAAGGATTCCTTGGGCTCTCTTGGACTCATCATAACACTCTTCTGGCTATCTTCAATCCTGATATCTCTTTTAAAAAATCCATACTAAGTATAGACAGAAAAACACATTAGAAACAGGAAAAAGTTGTACCCACAAAGTAGCATTTCTAGATAAACCCGCACTTTTGATCAGTTTTTGCCCAAGTCCTTTTCCTTAAATTCTCTCTCTCTCTCTCTCTCATTCTCTCTCTCTTTCTGTGTGTGTGTGCATGTGTGTATACACACATACATACATGCATACATACATACGTACATATTGTGTTTCCCCCAAAATAAGACCCTGTCTTATATTTTTTTGAACCCTGAAATAAGTGATTGGCCTTATTGGCGTTCACTCATTATTATCAGGGGATGTCTTGTTTTGGGGGAAGCAGGGTACATGCATACATACATTTTTAATATTAGATTTGTTCCATTGTTATATTGTTTTTTTTGCTGTTGTGAGCAAAATAAATAAATAAATAAATGCATACATCATGCATGCATGCATACATACATACTATATCTATGGTGTGTGTGTATACTCACACACACACACATATACCCTCCCATAATGTGTGTGTGTATACTATATACTGTATAGTGTATACACGTACACACACATACACACATATATGCACACACACACACTAGCATCTGCACATTTACACACACTTATTTTCCTCAATACTGTACATCTCTTTAGGAATACTCACTCCCCCTTTCACCCCTCTTCACTTATAATGTATTCCAGTCTCTTTTTCCTTCTTTTTTTCTCAAAGCCTCCTTATTAACAATATCACATTATATAATCTATGTAATACCACTGTTATATTATGTAACTTCATAGTCATAGAAATGCATTCTTCTATTCTATTCTATTCTATTCTATTCTACTGTATTCTATTCCCTTATTCTGTTCTGCATTATCCCTTGCATTTATGGATATGCCTTCAACCATGTTTTAAGTGCAGTTTATTTTATTTATTTATTTATTTATTTATTTATTTATTTATTTTATTTATTTATTTATTACATTAAGGAAATGCACTCACCTTAAGCCCAGGGGGAAATGCAGAAGTATTTAATAATTCATCGTTCTTTATACT
The DNA here is from genome assembly GCF_031021105.1 of Erythrolamprus reginae. Taxonomy (NCBI): domain Eukaryota; kingdom Metazoa; phylum Chordata; class Lepidosauria; order Squamata; family Dipsadidae; genus Erythrolamprus; species Erythrolamprus reginae. Next base: position 135,564,753 of record NC_091963.1, on the reverse strand, counting down.
CTCATCTTCCCCCTGTTCTCTTTAGGGGAAAGAATGAGCAACGCTAAAAATATATACCTCTCTCTGTCCAATTAAAACTGTAGAAGAGAAATTTTTAAATCAATATTCCCTCGGGGCACAACACACACACGCACACACCTAGTTTATCTCGCCTCAATCTTGGTAGTTGGTTTACCCCTGCGAGCCTCTGATCACTTCTGTCTCTTTTTCTTTCTTTTTTTTCTTCTTTTGCTACGGCTGAGTACACACACAAAGTCTAATAGTTCCGCCTATTATCCTCTAATCTAATCTATGTATTCCGTATCAGATCTCTGCACCGTCCCCCTCCCATTCTCAATAGAAACAATAGTCTCCACCTCTCGACTGCAACCCCCACTTCCCTGGTGCGCTTTCTCTCGCTCGCTCGCTCGCTCGAAGTCCGTGGGATCCCCAATCGATCCCTTCCGCTCATTCCTTGCATCGCCTTCTCCTCACTGGAACCTGTTGACGGGATCTGCACCCAGGTAGGAGGGGGCAGGGGGAGGGGGGAGTCCCGTGGGACCGAGTGGGAAAAGGGGGTGAGTGTGCAGCCTTTGGAAGCCCGGGGGGGGGGTTGCGTGAAAATAGTTGCAGGGTGCAACTTGTGGGGTCACAATCTGGCAGAGTTTCCAAGAAGGAAGAGACTTGGCAGAGTTGTTCGGCAGCAGGTGATATTCGGGAGAGGAGGAAAAGGCTGGGACAAGTTGGGGGAAGCTGCTATGGGGCCGAAAAGGGAATTTGGGGGGAAGAGGGCAATGGCTGGAATGTAGGAGTGAGGAGAGTGAAGATTGGGGTGGAAAACAATTCAAACGTGCTTCTTCAAAGAATAAGACGCATCCCAGGTATAATCTGGAAAACCGGGACACCGGGTGCGATATTCAGGGTAAAAGTTGGGGTGAAATCAAAGGTGTCAAGAAACAGAGATGGCAAAATTGATTCCTGCGATGGGAATAGATGCAGGGAGGCTATGAAAATGATTGAGAACTGGTGGATTGAGGCAAGGTTTGTTCAAGAAAATACCCTTGTGCAGACCTCTTCCCCCCCTCCCTCTCTTTTCAAAAAACAAAACTACCACAATTCAATTCAGCAAATTCATTCTGTGACTATTGTCTAAGAAAACAAATTCATGTGATTCACGTAAAATAAGTCTGGAGCTAATACTAATTTCAAAATATACTGCTCTATTAAAATGTCATTAAGTGTCCAAGAGAGAGAAATTCCCAATTCACTTATAATTATCTCACCATCATTAAAATTTGGGTGGGGGGGAGGGGGGGAGAGAGACCACTGCTGCAAAATATGTTCTAATTAGAGTTTGAAATTTTGTTGACTGACATTCCATGTCTCATGTTGCATATTGATCCAGTAACCTTTGATTTCATTCCTGTTTTGCCCTTTTCCTTCTTATTTTTATTTAAATGCAGCTCTGTCTATCAGAAATAAACCTCAGTTCAGTGAATTCAGTGGAACTTGGTTTCTATAAAGTGGCTAGACCACTGCAGTCTTGTAGCGCATCAGGCTATTTCAAACAGTACAGTTCGGATGTTTATAATTTTTTAAAAATCTGTCGTCAGTTTTGTTCACTGCACCAACATCCTAACTTTTCACCTGCTTGCTAACAAAGGAAGTGGGAAAAGATGAGTTGGACAGCGTTGATGGTATTTCAGTAACAATATCTGTTGAAATGTTTCCTGTTAGGAGAAAGAGATCAAAAATAAATCTCTTTATAAAATAATCATTCATTTCATTCACCCAAACAGAAAAAGTTTGGGAAAATTTGGGAACAGCCGGAAAAGGGTCCCCAGCCCAAATTTTGGGAAGTGAGGAAGTGACTCACATAGTGGACCATGAGAAACTGGGATGGAGAGAAATAAATCTGGAAAAACCTGGAGTTTAGTTCAGAAAAACATAAACAAAAAGAAAGAAAGAAAAGGGATTGGGTCCCTTCCCTATAAGAAACCGCAAATGGGTGTAGTGATGTTATGTAAAAAATAAAAAGATAAGTGGTGATAGAATCACTAGTTTAGTCTCCTCGTTTATTCAATGTTTATGTAACATTTCCTACATGCATTGATGTATTAGCTTTTTTCCTATAGATAAAGGTCTGTAGATATTAGATTTACATTTGCAATCGAAAAAATGAAACGTCTTATTTTCCCGAAGTCATCATGTAGAATAGAAAAATGAAGGTACCTTTTTAATGTGATTTATAACATCTACTTAATTGATGGAATTGAATTATACAGAATGTAGTGGTGATTTGTGGTATACATGGGAATATAGCAATGTTGTGGAGATAACTCACTTTTGGGGGGAATAGCATTTAGATTTATATACCACTTCGCAGTACTTTACAGCCCTCTCTAAGCAGTTTACAGAGAGTAAGCATATTGCCTCCAACAATCTAGGTCCTCATTTTACGGACCCTAGAAAGATGGAAGGCTGAGTCAACCCGAGGGAACCATAGATTTCTTTAGTAGCAAATTTAAGTGAGGAGTTACTGAGAAGACTCCAACTAAAGTAAGTTACTAAAGATTATAAATGCAGTCTGTTAGTAGGCTGGGAAGAATCCTAAAATGTCGAAATACAAATCAAGCAAATGAACAAACACAAGGATGCTTAAAAACATTGCAATAAGTCTTTAATTCTACTAAATGAATTAGTAGAATTCTCAGTCATCAGCAAACCTTACCTTACCTAACCAGCCATTTTCTGCACTTCTGTTTCTGAATACAAGGGCTTATATTCAAACATAGTCAACATAGAGTAAATAGCCTTAGGCTGTTAGCCTGCTTGACATAGCCAATTTCCTATGGTTTAGCCCATGTTTCTCAATCTTGGCTGCTTTCAGATACTGTATGTGGAATTCAACTCCCAGGATTCCCCAGCCAGTTGAAGTGTAAATATCAGTAAGGTTGAGAAACCTATCTAACATCAAGGTGGCCATGATTAAGAGAGATGCATTTCTAGCCTAGAAAGTATCAGTTTTTTCTGTCAATCCCCCCCCCTGAAACCTACCTGAAATACCTTATAAAGAAAATAATGAAATGTTTAGTTCAAAGCTTAAACATTGGTTATTTCTCCTTGACACTAAGGGTATAAGATATTTCTTTACTAATACAAATTGTAGTTCACCATCATAAATACTTGCTCACACAAAGGGGTTTTTGTTTGTTTGTTCCCTTTAAAGGTACTGTCTGGTTGAATTTCTCAATTCTTCTGGCAACAAAGAAATCTTTGCCTCCCTGCAAAGTAGCAAATTTGACCTGCCAATCATCCTAGTTTAGAGGGAGAACCAATCAATAATATTTATTTCATCAATGACAAGCGAAATTTAAAAGTACAAAAACAGTGTGAAACAAATGAATACAATAATTTTCTAATAAGTAGCAAAATAAATCACGTAGTACAACATTCACTCTTCGATTGCTATGTTAATACAGTTGTTACCTAGAGGATAAATCTAAAACATCAATACATACAAAATAAAAACAAAAACTATATATCCCCTAACAATTCATCAAACAATCAGCCAATTTGGTTTAGCAGTTAAAGCTCTAATTTTTGATTCAGCCATAAAAGCCAGCTGCGCAATTTTGGGCGGGCCTCTCTCAGCCCAATCCACACCACAGGGTTGTTGTTCTGGGAAAAATAAGAGGAAGAGGGTGTATTGAACGTGTTCGCCACCTTGAATTCCTGCCAGTTTGGTCTAGTGCAGTGATGGCACTATATTGCTTACACGCTAACCATTGCCCTAGCTCAGCTCCAATGTGCATGTATGTGCCAGCCAGCTGATTTTTGGCTTGCACAGAGGCTCTGGGAGGGCGCACACTCTTTCAGCATCTGAGGAAAAAAAGGTTCGCCATCACTGGTCTAGTGGTAAAAGCACCAAGCTAGAAAGTAGGAAACCATGAGTTCAAGTGTTGTCTTAGCCCTGAAAAGCCAGCTGGGTGACTTTGGACCAATCACCAGGAGACAGGGAGTTCTAGTCCCGCCTTAGCCATGAAAGCCAGCGGGGTGATTGGGCCAGTCACTCTCTCTCAGCGCAATCCACTTCACAGGGTGGTTATTGTGGGGAAAATAGGAGGAAAGTGTGTGGGATACCCTCCTTGCCTTTCGGAAACTCCTTAAAACCCACCTCTGCCATCAGGCATGGGGGAATTGAAACATCTCCCCCTGGCCCATGTAGTTTCTACGTATGATTCGACTGTGTGCTTGTTTTTTATATATTGGGGTTTCTTTTGGATTTTTTTACCTAAAACTGTAATTTAGATTGCTAAATATTAGATTTGTTGCTATGTACTGTTTTTACCATTGTTGTGAGCCGCCCCGAGTCTACGGAGAGGGGCGGCATATAAATCCAATAAATCTAATCTAATCTAATGTTTGCCACATTGAATAATTTTAAAAATAATAACGGCAGGATGTAAATAAACAGGTATCAGTTAAGATGTATCAAACCCGAAGTATTATTTTAAACAAAGATAATTCTGATTTTACTACCGGTAATTATATCTTGCTTTCATTGCAGTAACATAAAATTTAGCTATTGCCCGTGTAATGAATGGTTTTAAGTCTTCAAGGAGAAGGTTTGTGCAAAATTTATCTGGCCTTGGAGAGAATTTACGAATTAGGAGTACACAGGGTAGATTGACCTGATGTCTCTATAAAATTTATAATGTAATAAGGGCTCTGTGAGGGAGATTTAAAATGTGACACATAATAGGTAGAGAGATCAGACAGACAGACAGACAGACAGACAGACAGACAGACAGACAGACAGACAGACAGAGACAGGAAGTGAGGGAGGGAGGGAGGGAGGGGGGGAGAGACAGAAACAGGGACTGAGGTGATTTCAACTTCATTGTCGCCACATGGTAGAATCTTGAAAAGTTTACATACAGTATCCGAAACATCACTCCCCCATTTCTGGAGAAGCCGAATGCCACTTTATTAAGAACAAGCCAGTATTTCCTTGAAAATCAAGCCCAATGGGTTTTATTCAAGCAAGTTTGCCTACGGCACCTTAGCATACCAGTATACAACTGAGGATGAAAACTAATAACTGAAATTCTCTCCCCTTTTTTCAGCACAGCCGACTGTTCCTCCAATGACTGTCCGCCGTGGAGACCGCGCATCAGTTCCTATCCGAGAGCACATGGCCATTGATGTGTCCCCTGGACCGATAAGGCCCATTGCCCAAATCTCAGCTTATTTTCCGCATCCTGGGCTGGAAGGAGTGCTGACGACCCAAGATAGGATGAGAGGGGAAGGAACAACTGTACCCCCAGGAACGGGGGAAGGTGAATCTACTGAAGGATATGATTCTGATGAGAACAGTAAGTATAATTCCCCTGTCTGTTGAGAAGACATGAGCTTTGATCAAACTACCCTTTAATCCAAGAGAAAACAGCTGGCTACATTGCACATTCCATGAAGATTTCTCTTTCATCGACTGTCACTTCATGTATCAACTTCTCTCTTCGTATCCTATATTTTAAGATAGAGACTACTTCAATACAAATCCCATATAGAAATGCTTGACAGCTGGCAATTTGATATGCACATTGTTCTGTGGGGCATACAATAAGTTAGTTTGATTCTGACAGCGGAATGCGCAAACTGACTCATTAATAATTTGTTCAACCAATGTGAACCATTGTGGTTTGTCAGTCGTGGTTTATGACTTAGCAAGACCTATGATCTAAGTCACCATAGTTTGTTCAATAATTCAAACAAGGCTAAGATTGATGTGCGAGTAGAACCAGCAAGTCTGCCTCATATTATACCCATCAACTCACTCATATTTAGACTTTTTTTCCCCCCCACATACCTACAAAGGCATATTAAAATTTTGTGAATGACCACCCGGAGGTTCATCCTTCACTTTAATGTCAACTTGCTACCACACTGGCATCCATATTCTCTCAAATGCTACCTTATGCAAACAATATGTTTGTCATAAACAAGTCTGTCTTACAAAACAGTTCTCAAAAACATGGACAATGGAATCTTCACTGATTGATTAGCTGCCACTGACTCAGCATTAGCTCTTGTCACAGGGAAAACAATGTTCATCTTCTCAACTTCTCTCTAACAGAAACTCGGAATATTCACTGGAGGTTTTAAAGAGGAGATTGGACAGTCATTGGTCTGGAATGGTATAGAGTGGGTTCTCCAAACTAGGCAACTTTAAGACTTGTGGACTTCAACTCCTAAATTTCCCAGTCAACCATGCTTGCACACAAAGCCATATCTGCTGGCCCGCGAGCCATTGATTGATTGATTGATTGATTGATTGATTGATTTTGTCCAATACACAATGAGGGTTTTAGTGGGTATACACACAGTAAAATACATAATAAAGGTTATAGATGATATACTCATAATAAAATATATCTAAGAAAGAATAGAAGAGAAGTTATAGGAATAGAACATATCAATGAAAGAATAGAAGAAGAGATATAGGAATAGAAGAAAGGTAGAGGAGATATAGGAGAGCAATAGGACAGGGGACGGAAGGCACTCTAGTGCACTTGTACTCGCCCCTTACTGACCTCTTAAGAATCTGGATAGGTCAACTGTAGATAATCCAAGGGTAAAGTGTTGGGGGTTTGGGGATGACACTGTGGAGTCCGGTAATGAGTTCCACGCTTCGACAACTCGGTTACTGAAGTCATATTTTTTACAGTCAAGTTTGGAGCAGTTAATATTGAGTTTAAATCTGTTGTGTGCTCTTGTGTTGTTGTGGTTGAAGCTGAAGTAGTCGCCGACAGGCAGGATATTGCAGCATATGATCTTGTGGGCAATACTTGGATCATGTTTACAACATTGCCCTAGCTCAACTTCAACGTGCATGTGTGTGCCAGCCAGCTGATTTTTGGCTCGCAGAGGCTCTGGGAGGGCATTTTTGGCTTCCAGAGAGCCTCTGGGGGAAGTGGGGTGTTTTTACCCTCCCCCAGCTCCAGGGAAGCCTTTGGAGTCTGGGGTGGGTAAAACATGAACCTACTGGGCCAACTAGAAGCTGGGAAACATTCTGTTTCCGGCCTCCAGAGGGCCTTCAAGGGGTAGGGAAAGCTGTTTTCATCCTTCCCAGGCATTGAACTATGAGTGTGGGCACTCGCTCATGTGCAATAGCGCGAGCGCATGCTCTTTCAGCACCTGAGGAAAAGAAAGGTTCGCCCTCACTGTTCTAGAGAGATACATTCCTCTTCCTTCAATACATTCATCCACCTACACTGTTCACTTAAAAGTGGTGTTTGTATGAGCCCTTGTCACATTTATAGCCAATGTTCTGGGGAGACTTTCCTGAACAACTCTGCCATTATGATATTTAAGTGTAACCATTGTGTTCTGAACCTTGTTCATTCTTTGTCATATATGCTATAAAATGTGCTTCTCCTCCCTGCTATAGTTTGCACATTGATCTGGAAATAAAGTCTAGTGAATCTCTTGAGGTTTTAGGCTGAGTGAACGCCAGAGAGATCCAGAAAACAGAATCCTGTCTTTGCCCCGAGGCAGTCATACTTAATTGTAAATAGCCACACTCAGTGCACAGTAAAATAATACATGCACATTGGCCCATAGTAAAAGATAAACTTAAAAGGTCTGCAGAACATGATATGGCAATTTCTGTCCTCTACAGCACACCCAGAATGGGGAAAGTTGCAATTTTGAGCAAACGTATTTAAAAAATCTTAATAAAAACATGATATATTTTTATGATATGTATAATACAGTAGTGGGTTTCACTTACCTTTGCTACCGGCTCAGGAACAGGAATGCATGGGTGCATACGCATGCGCAGAGTGTTTTTGATGACATCCAGGTGGGTGGGCGGAGCCTCTGGCCACCTCCAGTACTGGTTCGCCCAAACCAGTGCGAACCTGTAGCAACCCACCACTGGTATAATATATATGATCTCTTCTCCCTTCACCAAATCAAGCTATTTCGTATCTGGCAAGGTTTAAGAGACTCAGGTAGCTGGATTCACATCTAGAGGGACACATAAAAGCAATTTGTCTCAACCATCTGGGATCTTTTTGGACCCGGAATTTGAAACAGGCACATGCACAAATCCATGCTTATCTTTCTCATATGCAAATCTTGTATGGCCAAGCTCACCAATATTGTTTCACTACTCATAATCTACTGTGATTAAACTATTTCAAGATCGGTGATGGCGAACCTTTTTCCACTCGGGTGCCGAAAACGTGTGCGCGAGTGCCCATATCCATAATTTAATGCCTGGGGAGGGTGAAAATCCCCCTCTCCTGCCCTTCCCAGAGGCCCTCTGGAGGTCAGAAACAGCTCATTTCCCAACTTCTGGTGGGCTCAGTAGGCCTGTTTTCCCCCTCTGCAGGCTCCAGAGGTTTCCCTGGAGCCCGGAGAAGGCAAAAACGCCCTCTCCATCCCCCCAGAGGCCCTCTGGAAGCTGAAAATGCCCTCCTGGAGCCTCTGTGCAAGCCGAAAATCAGCTGGCCAGCGTTCACATGTGTGCTGTAGGTGAGCTAGGGCAACGGCTCACTTGCCAGAAGAAATGGCTCCACGTGTCACTGCTCTAGATTGTCAAACCCAAAATTGAGAATGATACATGGCAATCCTTTCAAGCTGAGTTCTTTATTGTTTCACCTCTATAGGCAAAATCTTGTTGGACAGAGGACTCTACATTTCTGCACCTACAGTATATTCTGTGAAGCATTAGGGAGGTTCTGTCTTCACCCTCTTTCTCTCACATTTGGCCTCTGGGCTGAGTTTGCCTCTTACTCCTCTGGCATGAACCCCCTCCCTCCTGGGGAGCCACCTCCTCCCTACATGACATCACAAGATACCGTGAGCCTCTTCTCTGACTCTGCAACCCATCAGAGCAGAGCTAACTTTAGGCTAAAACTGAGTAGATACTGGCTTAGTGTGCCAAACCTTAGAGACCACCAGTGCTTTCCCATCTTCTTCCAGAGAAAATGCTACTTTTGCATTAATGGGCCCTGCATCACAGCTTTCTCAATACAGGGACTAGACATGATACGCAGTCATTCAAGCACAAACCAGCATAGTTGGGGCTTTGAAATATGTTTCTCGTGGAATTTGGGGTTGGCTTGAGTAGTCACAGTGGCTGAGGGGAACCTCCAAGTCTTCATGGGATTATCATTTGCTGCTTGTGGGGCAAATGTGGGGAAAGGCTGCCTGTGAATTTCCTTAAGACCTGCGGCTTGCAAACAGATTCCGAAAAAGGATGCAACCTAGCAAATCCGGGGTTGCAAAAATCTACCTAGCCACTAGGTGGCAGTAAAAAGATACAGAAGACTCTGTACTGACCTCTAAGTGGTCCTCTGAATCCCTGCAGGCTGGATCTGGTAAACTGTTGCTTTCATGCACGTACCATTCTTCTCTCAGGATTCACAATAGGATGAAGTGACCTGCTGCAACTGGAGTTGTAGTGGGAGAGGAACAGATGAAGGAAAGAATTGGTTCCTGCACATATTTATTTTTAGGACTAGGAGAAATACTAGATAGCCATTGGAGAGCCAAATCTTTTGGAAACATGTCCTGTTCCTACCTTCTTGTGCTTGTGCTTATGCTAAGGCAAATAAATATGCACATTCAAAGCCTGAAAATATTTGGTAAATTTGGTCAAGCCTGTGCACATTTATTTGTCTCAGTCCAAGCACATACCTGCTATGTGCAGAGAGTTACATGAACTGTGGGTATCAGCAAAAAATCCCATGGTAGTAAAAAATCAGGATGTCAGTTTTTTCCCTTGGACCTGCCTCTGAAGAGTTATTGAAGCCCCACAACTCATGTTTCTGGGACAACCCATGCATGCAGATGTTCACCCAGGCATCTTCTCTAGCAAAAACAATCTCACAAACCCACACCCTCTGCTGTTAACACAGCCCAGCATAAAAGAGACATTGCATTTATATGCTCTCCTACAGGTGTATGTACGCGCACACACATATAGACACCGACTCTCGTAAGACAGGAGGGAGGGAAGGAAAGGAGGGAGGAGAGGGAGAGAAGGAAGAAAGGAAGAAAGAAAGAAGGGAGGGAGGAAAGAAGAAGGGAGGGAGGGAAGAAGAGAGCTAGGAGGGGAAGGGAGGGAAGGAAGGAACGTTTATGAATGATAGGTACAGAACAAGGGAAGGAGGGGGGAAAGAAGCTGACATAATGTTGTGCTGAATTTAAGGTGTGGCTGGGTAAAATAGAGACAAACTTCAGGTATTCAGCTAAACAAAGATGGAGAAGAAGCTCTAAACACACAAAGATTCTTGTTTTCATACCTTTTGCTTACCCTCCAGCCAGCAAGGCTAGCACATAAGAGATACAGGAATCGCCCAGAAAGTCTGACACACAGTAAATGCGATATCAAGATGTACTTAGTACACGGGGAGGTTCTTTAGGGACACTGGGTGGTCCCTGACATCTCAGGACATTGGGTGTCTCCTTGGGGACTTTCCACAGATCTGCAGGTGTCTAGAGATAATGATGCCATCTGTACACACACGCAGATTCTGGGTCAACAATAGGAGTGGATAATGTAGATAGAGAGGGGGGGAAGAGGGAGAGAGAGAGAGAGAAGGAGGAGAGGGGAGAGAGGGAGGGAGGGAGAGAAAGGAGGGTGAGAGAGAGATAGAGAAGGGGAGGGAGGGGGAGGGAGGGAGGGAGAGAAAGGAGGGAGAGAGAGGGGGGAGAGAGAGACAGAGAGAAGGAGGAGAGGGGAGAGAGAGGGAGAGAAAGGAGGAGGAGAGGGGGAGAGAGAGATAGAGAAGGGGGAGAGGGGTGAGAGGGGGAGGGAGGGAGAAAAAGGAGGGGGGAGGGGGAGGGAGAGAGAGAGAGAAGGAGGAGAGGGGAGAGAGGGGGGAGGGGGAGAGAGAGGGAGAGGGAGGGAGAGAGGGGAGAGGGAGAGAGAAAGGAAGGGGAGAGAGAGGGAGAGAGTTGGGGGATAGAGAGGGAGAGAGGGAGAGAGAAGGGAGGGAGAGAAAGGAGGGGGAGAGAGGGGAGAGGAAGAGAGAAAGGAAGGGGAAAGAGGGAGAGAGGGGGGAGAGGGTGGGAGAAAGACAGAGTAAGAGAGAGAGGAGGTGGACAGGGGAGAGAGAGGGAGAGAGGGAGAGTGACGGAAGAGAGGGAGAGGGTGGGAGAAAGACAGAGTGAGAGAGAGATAGAGAGAAGGGGGAGAGAGGGGGGAGGAGGGGGAGAGGGTAGGAGAAAGAGTGAGAGAGAGAGGAGGGGGAGAAAGAGAGGGAGAGAGGGAGGAGGGGGAGAGAGAGAGAGGGAGAGATAGAAAGAGGGGGAGGGGAGGCGAGGGGGAGAGGGGTGGAGAGAGGGAGACAGAGACAGAGAGAGAGAGAGATCTGTTACCAGACAGAGGCATGCACCAAAACAGAAAGCCCTCCAGAAACCCATACAAATAAATGTATCCTGATACAAAGAGGTACAGTCTGATAACATATGTGTAGGGGATGTGTAAGTCCTTTTCACGTGGCTTTAAAATTGTGTAGCCTGGCTGAAGACCAGAGGAGGGTAAGTGTGGGGAGAAAGGGAGAATGCATCACGTTTTTTGCTCCTGATCTCTTATGCATCATTCATCAGCAGTTTGTGCATGTTCGCCATGCGCTCTGGGATCTGGCTTTTCTCAGGTAGAGAAAGGGAGCCCAACCGTTGGTGGCTATCGCTTGGCTAGCGAGAAATGCCTGGTGTTGACGAGTGAGGAGAGGAAGCCCATCCTCTTTCTTCTCTTCTGGTTGAATTTTATGGACTCGGGACTAGCTAACTCCTTCCTAACTATAACTAAACCATGGTTTATTGAAGAATTGGTAGGGTGCATACTACCTGCTGAGCCCTTAAGTGCCATAAACAGGTCACGATGGCTATCTTACACAACACAGCCAAGCCGGAAAGAATTGTGACTTCACACATTTGGTGAACACGCCCTATTTGTGAAATGGGGCAACAGACAATAGGCCAAAGACTAAGCAAGTAGAAGTAAATTTCCTTCCAAAATTGACAAAACGCAGTCCATGACCCAGGCCAAGAAACCTTTTTACTGTGGCAGACTATTGATCCGTGCAATTTATAGATCAATCACAATGTCTTGGAACCCATAAAGGAGAGAGTGTTTTGTTTTATGCCACTGAGGTACTGCAAATTGTTCCTACATAGCTCAGATTAAGCCTTCTAGCTTTAAAAGATGGGGACGTCTAGGTGGGCTGGATGGATTTATTTGCTCAGAAATGTCACCCAAACGTGTAAATACTTTCATGAAGACAGGAGGGAGGGAAAAGCTCTAACTCACCAAGGCCAAGCGAGTTTTCTAGGCCTAGAGAAAAACAAAAGCAGAAATAAATAGCGAGTCCCCAAGGTATGATCAAAAAGTCAAGATGGCAGAAACAATGATGTAATCATAGCTCTGCCTGGTTTTTAGTAGTGTCACATATGCAATGCACTTAAAAAACAAACAGGTCTTGAATTGCACTGTCACAGCCGCCTTCTTGATTGCTTTTTTAACAATCTTTGCAGACATCCTTATGGGTCCTGAATAATTCACAACTGGGCAACTGTCCCAGAGAGAAGACATATAGTATTCTAGGAAGTTTAATTTGCAGGAAAAAAAGAGACTGTGATAAGGAAGGTAGAATAATTCCTACACTTATATTTGTGGAGTCCTTGGTGCTCTCTGAGTTTGGTTGTTTGTTTTCAGATATCTCGTCGCCCAAATTGGTAACTTCATCAGTGTAAGGGGATGTAAGGGGATCCCCTGGTTTTCTCCTTAGTAGCTCCTTAATTATGGTTTTGTTTTCTGCTTGTTTTTATTGTCTTGCTTATCTGGTGTTGACTGCTGGTCTTTTAGCTGCCTTCCTCTCTTTTGAATGGTGTGTAAATATGTTTTATTTCTATGTGTCTACTGATGGCTGATTCAGAAACATAAGTCAACTTTCTTTGCTTTGTCCCATGGGAAACAGGAGCTCAATTATTATGCATCTCCTAACATGTCTTACTGTATTTGCACAATTAATTCAGGACATCACATTCAGTTTTACTAGTGTCTAAATTAGATTATCAGAAGGGAAGGGGAAGCGGGGCACTTGAGATATTCAAGATGAAAGTGTACCCTCCTATCCATAGCTCACGGATAGAGAACATTTACATAGAGATGTACAGAATTTTTACGAACAGTGTTGGTCAGCCATCAGCATAAGAGCACCCCTGGTATTATTTGAATTCACAACCCATCTTTGTGCAGTTGTATATGCAAACGTGCAAATGCAAAGATATAAACCAGTTCAGAGATGGCTATGCTAGCTGTTGTGATTCAGCCTGAGGCTGCTCAGGGACCGGCTGTGTCTCTGCTGGCTCCATGCCCGGAGGAGGATGACAGCGAAGAGGAGGGGGCTGAACAGTCGGACGGGGGAGAGGAAAATCAGGAATGGGATGAAGGAGAACAGCATGAGAGCCCCGGGGGGGGGACTCTCCCCAGCCAGTAGTTTGGAGTCATTAGGTGATGAAGCTCAAGCCGTCATTGACATGCGACAGAGACGGTCAGATCAAAGAAAGGAGCAATTAAAGAAGTATTATCAGCACTGAATTAGGAATAGCTGGGTTTGGGTGTGGTCCTCCTTAGCATGGTTTAAAAGGCAGGCAAGCCCTTGAAGCCATGTGCAGTGTTATCAGTTTGGAGTTGCGTTATCCTGTCTTGTTTCTCGGCGTCTCTGTTCCTGGCTTGTGGCCCAGCAGCTTTGGAAGACCCGTGGGAGGTGTAGGTCTGCTATCTACAGCCTCGGCTTGGCAGCAAGAATTCTATATTGCTGCATGGACTTTTGCCTTCGTGGATATACAGCATTTTCCTGTTTGTAAGGACATTTTCTGTTACCTGTGTTTTTCTTGAATTTTATAAAACTGCCTTTGCCTTTTACCAGTGTGTCTGGATTCTCTTTTTGGGTTGGTATTGGCTTCCGGAGTGACCCAGACAGAACAGCTGGCCAAGCCTCATGGGACTTTTAGCCAGTTCATCTGAAGCAAGGTTGGGTGGGGTCGATTTGTCTGGATCCCGACTGGCTGGGGAATTCTGGGAGTTGAAGTCCACATGTCTTAAAGTTGCCAAGGTTGAGGAAACACTGGTCTGGACAGATGGATGGAGCTTAATTTGCAGATTGTGAGTGGGATTGGAAAGACAGCTTGAAAGAAAACACTGATGAAACGGATCGCTTTTTAACATGTATCTTCCTTTCTGCCTGGCCTTTTTTTCTAGCATCCCTTGGGACTCTTGAATTTGATATTCTCTATGATCCAGAAAGCTGCACCCTTGACTGCACCATCCTACGAGCCAAGGTAATCATTCTCACATTGGTCCCTTTACTGGTCCTCAGAAACCTCTTCCAAAGCAGCTTCTCCAAATTGGTGGAGTTTGGACAACTCCTGGATTTTGTGTGTGTGTGTGTTGGCGATGGGGGATTATAAGGGCTTCAACTCAACTTACTTGGAGAACAGGAGGCTGCGGAAGCCTTGCTGAAAAGACACTGTTTGCTTTCCTATCACCCTCCATGCCTTTGTATCCAGCCTTTCCACATCACATGTTGCGTTTTCACAATAAACGGCCTTGATTTAATAAAAGAGGCCACACCGGGGCGGAAAATCTCATTATGGAGCTAGCAATGCTCATTTTAGCCTCTCTTTTCCCCTGCCACACTCCGCCCCCTTCTCTCTACCCCATCTAACAAAGCCTTCAGAAGTCGGGCAAGTGCTCTTCAAGTGTCAGAAACCAAATCTCCGGGGCCTTCGCCCACAGCTGCTTTTCAGCAACCCTGACCCTCACCTCACACACCAGCAATAAACAACACCCCCTCCTCCTTCCCCCCCCCCCTTCCCAGCTGGTGGGCTTGCAGCATCTTCAAGCATCTCGGGCGGCGCGGCAACTGGGTATCCGCAGGCATCTGGCGTTGCTGTGGCAACAGAAGAGGGCAAGGGGGGGGGAAGCATGGGAAATACTGCGGCAGTTCAGAACCACAGCAAAACTCACCCAGAGTCCACCTCTCTTTGAAAAGAGTAGATGACCCTTATTCCCAGCTGGCAGGTTTCTGTTTCCTTAACGTCACCCTTTGCATCTCTAGAGATTGTGTGGTAAACTATTTAGAGGGTATGTTTATATGAGCGAGGCTTTAAAAATATTTTTCTGGCTGGTCTATCGTTTTCCCTGTGGCAATTCTCCAGCCAAGGCAGTTTAGCTGAAATTTCTGCAATGGCTCCGAACTCGCGGTGGGTTGCTCTCAGTTCTGAAACGGTAACAGCGGCAGCGGGAGGCTCCGCCCCATCCGCCTGGGACGCTTCTGCGCAGAAGTGTCACGCACAAGTACACGTGCAAACATTTTCATCAATGACCTGGACGAGGGAATAGAAGGGCAACATGGAATGTTTGTGTGTGTGTTTGCTTTTAATAATGGGGTTTTTAGTGTTTTTTAAATTATTAGATTTGTTCTTACATTGTTCTTGTTATTGTTGTGAGCCGCCCCGAGTCTGCGGAGAGGGGCAGCATATAAATCTAATTAATTAATAAATAAAATTCGCAGACGACACCAAGCTGGCGGGGATAGCCAACACCCTTGCAGACAGGCTCAAATTACAGAAAGACCTGGACAGACTAACACAGTAGGCCCACACCAACAAAATGATGTTCAACATCACAAGAGCAAAGTCCTTCACCTAGGTAAAAAAAAAACTGGACACACATACAGCCTGGGAGAAACCCCTCTCAGCAGTAGCGACAGCGAAAGAGATGTCTGAGTCTTGGTGGATAATCAACTAAACATGAGTCAACAATGTGCAGGAGCAGCCAAAAAAGCCAATACAATCCTAAGCTGCATCAACAGGGGAATACACTCCAAGACCAGGGAAGTCTTAATACCACTCTACTACACCCTGGTCAGACCCCACTTGGAGTACTGTGTTCAGTTCTGGTTGCCACACTTCAAAAGAGACATTGAAACCCTGGAGAAGGTGCAGAAAAGAGCAACCAAAATGATCAGGGGTCTAGAAACCAAGACTTACGAAGAGAGACTGCGGGAACTGGGCATGGATAGCCTAGAGAAAAGGAGGGCCAGAGCGGACATGAGAGCGGTCTACAGGTATACGAGGGGTTGCCACAGAGAGGAGGGGATCACTTTATTCTCCAGGGCACCGGAGGGCCGGACGAGGAACAACGGCTGGAAGCTGACCAAGGAGAGATTCAACCTGGAAATAAGGAAGAACTTCCTGACAGTCAGAGCGATCAACCAGTGGAACAACCTACCAGCGGACGTTGTGAACTCCAATACTCTGGACATTTTAAAGAGGAAATTGGACGGCCATTTGGCTAGGATGCTATAGGGTTCCTGCTTAGGCAGGGGGTTGGACTTGATGACCCACATGGTCCCTTCCAACTCTCACAAAAAAAAAACCAAAAAACGGTAGCAATGGGATTTAGAACCCACTACTGGACAGGATTGAAATGCACAGCATTGGTAGTTCTGATATTTGAAGTGATATCTTTAGGTCACCGATGACATAAAGGTCAGCTTCCTAGCTAGGAAGGTAAGTTAAGGCTTTCGTAATGGAGTTTTGAAATGTCCAACCGCAGTTTTGATATGAATTCCCCATATCTGCGATGAAAACTATCCTGCTTTGGTGCTCTGTTCCTTATGGCAGAGATCTCACCATCTGTAATTCTGAATAATCCAATTAATTCATTACTGAATGGAGAATTGATTGCAATCAGGAAATGCCTAGAAAGTGCCTCTGGTCAATATGTAGAATGAAGGTATACTACGGATGTTGAGGAGTGGATTTATACCACGTGGGTGAAGCCACACTTGGAGTATTATATAAAGTTTTGGTCACCATTATACTCCAAAATGCTGAGACCCTAGAAAGAGTGCAGAGAAGAGCAACAAAAACAACAGAGGCTGAAACATATGAAAAACGGTTGCAGGAACTGGGCATGGCTAGTTTAATTAAAAGAAGGACCAGGAGAGACATGGTAGCAGTGTTCCAATATCTCAGGGATTGTCACAAAGAAGAAAGAGCCAACCTATTCTCCAAAGCACCTGAGGAGTAGAACAAGAAGCAATGGGTGGAAACTAAACAAGGAGAGAATAGAATAGAGTAGAGTAGAATGGAATAGAGTAGAGTAGAATAGAGTAGAGCAGAGAAGAACAGAACAGAACATAAGAGTAGAATCACAAAGTTGAAAAGGATCTTGGAGGTCTTCTAGTCCAACCCCCTGCTTAGGCATCCTATACTATCTAAACTTAGAACTAAGGGGAAATTTCCTGACAATCAGAACGGTTAATCAGTGGAACAGCTTGCCTCCAGAAGTTGTGAATACTCCAACACTGGAAGTTTTAAAGAAGAGGTTGGATAACTATTTGCCTGAAATGGTATAGGGCAGTGATAATAATAATAATAATAATAATTTACTAGATTTGTATGCCGCCCCTCTCCAAGGACTCGGAGCGGCTCACAACAGCAAAAGCAATACAATAAAATACAAATACAATGATAAGAAACTAAATTAAAACCCATAATTACTAAAAAAAACCCAGACAGGTCAGCATAATCACACCATTCACAAATGCTTGAATCGGGAGGAGGGAGTTGATCCCCCCCATGCTTGGTGTCATAAATGGGTCTTAAGCTTCTTGCGGAAGGCAAGGAGGGTGGGGGCAATTCGGATCTCTGGGGGGGAGCTGATTCCAGAGGGCCGGGGCTGCCACAGAGAAGGCTCTTCCCCTAGGTCTTGCCAGACAACATTGTTTAGTCGATAAGACCTGGAGAAGGCCAACTCTGTGGCACCTAATTGGCCGCTGGGATTTGTGCCCAATGCTATGTAGGGCTTTATAGTAATGGCTAACCTTTTTGTTGCCGCATGCCAAAAGTCACGTTCCTGTACCCAAAATACAATGTGCGTGCGACACACACACACACACACATGTCCCCTGTGTGCGACACTCCTTGTACCCCATTTTGGGCCTAGAACACCTCCCTGCAGTCTCCTGGGATGAAAAATGGCCATGGGGGGGGTCACACACCCACGCATGCATGCATAACCTCCTTCACATGCATACCTGTTTCTGACATGCACCTGCCCTCCCAGATGTGCGGCAGTGACCCAAAAATCAGCTGACCCGTAGGAGGCATGAGTGCATGCACAGCGGAGCTGAGATGGAGTGATGTCTCGCGTGCCCACAGAGAAGGTTCTGCGTGCCACCTGTGGCATAGATGCCATCACATGGCATCGGACCAGAATACCTCCGGAACCGCCTTCTGCCGCATGAATCCCAGCGGCCAATAAGGTCCCACAGAGTTGGCCTTCTCCGGGTCCCGTCGACTAA